>NW_025999891.1:1373459-1438629 GCF_001458135.2 Marmota marmota marmota
GGGGGGGGGGGGGGGACCAAACAGGCTTTGTGTTGCATGATTTTGCCCAGCTATAGGCTATTAAAAATGTTCTGAGCATGTTTAAGGTAGGTAAGGCTAAGGCTAAGCTATGATGTTTGGTAGGTATAGTAAATAAATTTTCAACTTAGAATATTTTCCACTTACTATGGATTTATCAGGATGTAATCCATTTAAGCTAAGGGGCACCTGTACTATATCCTAAAAACTGTGAAAGATATAGAAAGGAGTTTAATATGGAGGCTGTGGATGTGTGATTTCAGAGCTGAGTGGGGACTGAGCCTAACCAAACTCTCCTCCAGATGCAAACTCCAGGCACATGGAATCTAGGTCACCTCCAGATGCAATGTGCTATGAACTAAAGTTTTTTTTTTTTTTCCTTGTGGTGCTGGGGATTGAAACATATGTCTCTGAACTATGTCCCTGGCACTTTTTTTTATTTTTTATTTATTTATTTATTTTTAAATTCCAAAAAATTCATGTTTGCCTCGCATGCACAAGGCCCTGGGTTCAATCCCCAGCACCGCCAAAAAAAATAAAAAATAAAAAAAATCTGCTATGTTGACAAGGCTACCCTCAAACTTGCAATCCTCCTGCCTCAGCCTTCCAACTTCCTGACAGGAAATATAAACATTTTTAAGGTTTCTGATATATTATTGCCAAATCATTGTGTGGAAAAATGCAAGAGTGCCTGTTTTATTGTATCATTACCAGTTACTATCATGAAAGAAAAATGAACAATCTTTACAATACAAAAAAGCAACAATCCCATAGGAGCACACAGTCACATTCCTACCATGGCTTGAAGAACAAATTATCCATAAGAAAAATAACTAAATATAGGCACTGGCTGTATAAGTACAATTACTGCTCTCCAGAAATGCCATTTCAAATTAATTTATCTTCATAACTGTTAGCAGGTGAGTGCCACCAATACTGTAAGCTCTATGACATGCACAGAAGACTGAAATCAGCCAGGGCATCTCAACATAACTTTCTGGCATTAAAAAAAAAAAAAAAAGCTTTTAGTAGCTGAAAACAGACTGCTATTCAGTTGAGTGAAAGGCCCTTCCTTCCTTATTTATAGAACAGTAATAAGCTCTTCAGCACTTACTCATCTGTAAGCTTCCTACCATGAACGATCTTGTTTCTGCTGTTGTATCCACAGTGCCTGGCACGTGGGAATGACTCAAAAAACACCACATTGCTTCTCATCTACCCATTCTACTTACCGACAAGATCATGCGGTATTTAAAATTGGCAAATTCACTGTCGCACTTTTCACAGCGGTACAATCCATTCTGTTGGTCAATCACTTTCTTATTGCAGTCCTGAGTTGGGCAAGCCTGGTACATACAGTTCTCTTTGCGAAGATACACCACTGTTGCCACAGAGCTAAAATAGTCTGCCTTCAGAAGAAAAGAATGACAATGGGACACTGAGCACCAAGCCTATGTTCAGGACTGGACTCAATGGCAGCTCAAAGCCTACATACAAGTGGCTCAAAGCCTACATACATGTACTCAAATTCTTAAGCTCACAAAGTGAGTACAAGGAATCATGCACTCTGAATAATTCAGAAATAATTTGTACTGCTTACAAAACCCACAAAGGTAGTAAACCAAGTTTTAAAGCATATAATTCCTTATCAACACAAGAAAATATTCTAAATTAGACTCAATTAATTAATTAAAACTGACATGGTTTTCATCTTTGAAGATTATAGGCAAGACAAAACTTGTTCCTTCTTAGCTTCAGACCCTCTAGAGGCTACAAATCTAGGAAATAGACTAATATAGATCACAAAAATCTAATGCAGCTATGATTAACCAATCCTCCCACATGAAAATCAAGGACTGTGATTTCTAGGCCCTAGATTCACCTTTATCTTTGTCTAGGCCAGAGATAAAGCTAGATTTTTTCTGCTAAAAGCTGAACAGTGAGGGCTGGGGTTGTGGCTCAGAGGTAGAACACTTGCCTAGCACATTAGGGGCCCTGGGTTCAATCCTCAGCACCACATATAATCAATAAAATAAAGGTATTGTTTCGAACTACAACTGAAAAATAAATATAAAAAAAAAAAGTTGGACAGTGAATATTTTAGGCCCAATGAGCTATTCAATAATACACTCTATTGCAACTACTCAACCCTCTATTATGGGACAAGAAGATCCACGGTTAGCATGTAAATGGAAGCATGTGGCTATGTTCCATTAAAACTTTATAATAGGTGGCAGGTTAGACAAGACCCTAGGCCTTGTTTGCCAACCCCTGGTCTGAGTCATTCAGTAGAATACAAAAATACCAGTGCCTAAGAGATGTGCCTTCTAAGCAAAGAAATCATGAATGAGTAAATCTAGCAAGGGATAAGTCTTGTTTTGGGGATTTTTGTTGATATTTGTCTTTTCTTTTAGCACCCCATAGAGGATCTCAGATCTTAGTACTGGCAGGTAGCAGTTGACTCTGGGTGTACCCTGAATTCAGAGTCAGGTCAGCATCACCGTGTCTTTAGATACCTCAGACCAAAAGAGGCAAAACAACGTGGATGAGCCAGGGCTAGTACCCAGTTTAGATGGTTCTATGGCTGGGAATGAGCCTAACAGTAGAGCACATGCCCAGCATGCATGTGGTTTTCTGTATTTGTGGGTTAGGTCCAGACTCAACTTGGAAGTCTAGGTATAGACAGGTATTTTATATGTCTGATTTCTTTCTTTCTTTCTTTTCTTTTTTTTTTTTTAAAGAGAGAGAGAGAGAACTTTTTAATATTTATTTTTTAGTTTTCGGTGGACACAACATCTTTATTTTATTTTTATTTGGTGCTGAAGATCGAACCCAGCGCCCCATGCATGCCAGGTGAGCGTGTTACCGCTTGAGCCACATCCCCAGCCCTATATGTCCGATTTCTTATTACATATTGTCTACCTTTAAGTTAAGAAAGAATTTGGGTGACAGGACAACACAGCTTTGTCCAATGTTTCATTATCAAGATATTATATAACAGCGTCATAAGTTGCTGTTCATGACAATGATGGATGGGGGTGTACGGTGAAATGAAACAATAAGAGACTAAAACCTAAATCGTATATGATGACAAGAAAGGAGCAGGGATTGCTATTTGGGGAAGCATAAAAGAGAAATAAATGATTTAAATACTTTACTGACACAACAGGTTAGATCAAGATGGGATAGGGGTCATTAAGTACAAACCTTGAAAGGAAAGCTGCAACTAAGTCAAATACCAGAGCCAGTCCTCTCAGCCTATGAGAGGTTAAAGCATATGGGAACTGCTGGACACTTGACACCGAGTCTGACTAATGCTCTGTTCAAAAAATGTCTCCATGATATGTGACACTTTGATTTGCAGAAAAGAAATATGGATGTGAAGTCAGTTCATATTATACAAAGCTTGGTTATTACCACTTATTCAAGATCCCTCTAAGAAGTTTTCACATTTTCTGCCTCAACATACTAGGGGGCCACAACATATTCCTATTTGCAAGCACAGCCCTTCACTCTGGTGGTGACTCTCAACCACTGTGTCACCCTCTGGGCAGGGAGCCCTGGGTAAGAATTATGGCTCTGATCAGAAACCAGATTTCAAGACAAACCACATTTCAAAACTCATCCCTTTGTACACATTTTCTATGATCTTGTGAATGTGAGGAACAAGATACCTTGTCACCTTGGCCCAGATTCTCTGATTTAACCTCATACAAGGTTTTCCAATTGGTGTTGCTTCCTCCTACTCCTCCACTCTTCAGATCAGAGATGGAAACACCATCTAAGGCTTGTCCTTCTGAGTCAAACCTGAAAAAAAAAAAAAAACAAGGACAGGCACTTCTTTATTATTATTATTATTTTTTGAGTTGTAGATGACCAGCATGCCTTTGTTTCCTTTTTGTGTGGTGCTAAGAATCGAATCCAGTGCTCCCCACAAGATAGGCAAGTGTTCTGCCACTGAGCTACAGCCATTAAGCTACAGCTCCAGTGGGAAGGACAGGCACTTTATGTACTTTTCAAATGTGCCACCTGTTTCTATATACCAGACATAAGCTCTCTGCCCCGGCACCCAACTTTCACATCAGTCATGGTCATATGGACTCAAGTCAGTATCTTCTACTGCACCCTAAGTCTACTGAAGAAACCAAATGTCCTTTGTTATCTCATTTGCTTTGATGCCCCCCAGTGGTCAAAACAAACAGTGCCAAAGTACCATAGACCCTCTTTCTAAATTAGCCACGCATATCAAGAGTGGCTGGGCTACAGCCTCAAAACAGTAACACAGGAAGTCAAAAAGAGAAAGTAATAATGGGGATCTATGGTATAATCCTTTGGGCTACTAATGCTCATCTCAGTTGGCCAGATGCCTTTTTTGTTGTTGTTGGTACTGGAGATGGAACCCAGAGATGCTTTACCATTGAGCAACATCCCCAGTCCATTTTTTAATTTTGAGACAGGGTCTCCCTAAATTGCTGAGGCTGGTTTTGAACTTTCTTCCTGCCTCAGCCTCCTGAATTGCTGGGATTACAGATGTGT
Organism: Marmota marmota marmota; assembly: GCF_001458135.2. Taxonomy (NCBI): domain Eukaryota; kingdom Metazoa; phylum Chordata; class Mammalia; order Rodentia; family Sciuridae; genus Marmota; species Marmota marmota. Next base: position 1,378,014 of record NW_025999891.1, read on the forward strand.
GCCAATGGCTGCAGACGATTTTTATCATCACTGAAATGTATTTAGTATGAAAAGGGGCAGTTAACATGTTGGAATAAGTTAGTCAAAAAAGATTTCTATGGTAGAAAACTTCTAAAGCCTGATAGTTTCAACAATTATATAACCCAAAGTAATCTAACAGAAGGCATTATCTCCTTTTTTTTTGAAATTACTTTCTTAGTGATATTTTACTTATGCCAATTTAAACTTAATTTGTATTGAATCATTATTAAAATTCATCATACTTCCTGATCACTTATTAGGTGATGTGAAGGAAAGGAGACCAGGTAGAAGGTGGTTCAGAAACACACCTGTGGCAGGCAGTAGTCAGTCTGAGATTAAAAACATGCCCAACATCATCCAAAAGGTGTATAACTAAAAGCTAACCATGTACAGAACAGGCTTCCTAAAAGAGACCATCTTACAGAATGGATGTTGCCCTAAGCTGCAGACAATTGCCTTCTCATTCTGTCAGGTAAGCAGCTAAATCCATCACAGAGGCATAGCAAGGTCTATAAATCTGTTTCACCACTACTAGCTATAAAGTTTACGGTTTCAAAAACTCCAAGGAGACATTTGCCACCAAAGACAGCTCATCAGGAGTCAACAGAGCAAGGAGAGAGGCAGCCCTTCTTACAATAAAAATTCCACTTTGTTAGAGTCAAGATCTAAACATCACGAATCCTTGCCTATCTGGGGTATGTGCACCAAACTTCTCTTTGATCAATGCCAAGTTATTTTGTTCTGGGGACAGCCATGTCTTTTTATGTTGCCAGGGATCACAGTTATTGACAAGTGAAATATGAACAACTTAAATGTGGGCACACAATTAACCTGGGGTCGAACTCCAGAGCTGGAAAGCAAATCAAGCAACAAGAACAAACTGAAGCTGTGGTTATTTCTAGTCATACTATAATGGGCTCTGCCTTATAATACAATGCCACCTACCAGAATAGTTAAATAGATATATGTGGACTGTACTCATGGGGATGGCTAAAGTGACATGAACACTCCAAATACATTGCATGAAACTACTTAAATACTACACTACTGGTTCACATTAGACTCAAAACAAAGTGAGGAGTATGAAATATGAGCCAATTCTGAAGTCACTTAAACCCTAAGACACAGCTGGAAGCTGACACACATGTCCCTGTGACCAGCTATACAAATTATTTAAGCCTGGGCTAGTTAAAGTGTTTTCCCTGACCACATCAATTCTTGCATACCATGTTTCAGGGTGAAGTGCTCTTTTATAGCAGAGTCTTAATGCCTTAAAAAGCTAGATATTGTGAGGAGATTTCAACAGGCTCTCCTCATCCCTTGAGTGCTTTGGGAATAGCAATATAATGCCAACAAAAATCCCAATGTTCCACCATGCTTTACCAGAGTCCAAGTAATACTAGAGATGTGACTGGCACCAGAGAGTTCACAGAGTAAGAAAGCACATTCTCTCTCCATGCCAGACCCCCGTAGCTCACGGTGTAAGCATGCAGTCCTGCCCTCCATGCAGTCCTTCCCCATATTGCTGCTACAGTTTGGTACCCTTTTTTTGGCAGGATGGAGGTCAGCATATAGTACTCACATTCTAACAGCCTCCCTGGACTGTCCAGGTTTGTCATGGATTATGGGCTTGTCGGTTTAAGGGCTTTAAAATCATCCTCTCAGAAGGTGTAACACCACCAGGAAATATGGAAACTGCTACATTTAATAGTGAAGCCTTTTAGTTGGCAAAGAACTCACATACTGATGGTAACCTGTTCTTCTCCAAGCCTAGACTAAATAATTTATCCTAGTTTAGTCCTACAAAACCTACCATCCACGAAGCTTATAGGCCTCTGGGATGTCAGGATTCACAATGATAGTACTTGAAGACAATATGGAAAGGCTCCGTCCACCAAAATCGGAAACTCTGGCTCCTTTAATGGCCATCACGGGCTGTCTAGAACCATCAAACTTGTCAGCCTGCCAAATGAACACCAAATGCACACAAATGTCACCATCAAGAACACGCAAAGTATTTTTTATAGAAAAGAGTCAACAGTAGAGTGAATATAATCAATGTATACAAAATCTATACAAGATAGACCTCAAACAAATCTGCTCAGTGATATATAAAAACTAATCTATCATTACTTTCCTAGTGTTACAGGAAAGAACATTTTAACCAGAGAAAGCTGAAATCATAGTACATTCCACAAAAGTAAAAGAAAAGATTTCAAATAATTGCGACAGTACAACCCTTTGACACCCACATGACCAAAGCCCCACAACTTATAGGACAAGACAGCCAACCTGTGGAGCATTCTACTAAGCGTCAAGTACTTACATCTTCTCCCCACAGAGTAGCATTCACCACTTTCCCTGACATGTCCATTAAATAGATATTTCTTTTAGAAACTTCTCTGTTGGTTGACTTTACTGTGATTTTAGTAGCATCTTCATAGCTCTTGCAGATCCCAATTATGTCTAAAGCACAAAAACAAAGTTTTAAAAGAGGTCAAGGCTCCCATTATAACATGACCAAGGCTTAATGACAAGCTTGTAAGTCTTTAAGCTCCCCATATACTGCAAATAAAACTGATCATCACCACCCTTTTTCTCTCAAATTTGGACTTACCTACAAGTGAGTCTTTAGGCTTATTCTCTAAGTCACCAATCCCTGTGAAATCAAACTGAACCGTAGGTAAATGATGATCATCTTCACAAGGCATGACAGAAGTCTCATTATTGAAAGTCATTTCATAGTCATTTTTAACAGCAGAGAATTGTTTGTTAGCGATCTTCAGGGTGCCTTTTGAGAAATAATACACCTGTAAAAGAAGCCAAGCCACTGAATGCAAGATAATTTATCAAATTGGGCATAAAAACCCTTTACTGCCCTCCAATGAAGGGGCATCTCTGTTCTCACTGTACCACCCAACTGCATCAATTTTAAATCAACACTTTCGTACCTTGTTAACTTCAATAAGGGGAAAGAACTTGTCCACTTGTTCATTGAATGCAGTAGCTCTGATTTCACCCTGTAGAAGCAAGTGAGGGTAGATTAGGATTGTGGTGTTTGACATTTGAGTTCAACCAATGAAAAGGCAGGCCACTTTAGCATCAAGATGACACCTTTGAGCTGGGCACAGTGGCACATGCCTGTAACTCCACCATGTGTGCTCCACCATGCCTGGCCATCTGTATGTAACATTTTGATTGACTGAAAAATAAAAAAAATCACAAGCAACTTAAAAATATTTCTTGAGTGACATTTTTGGTAGTGATTGCTAAATGTGAAGTGGCTCAGGAGACTGAAGTAGGAGGATCCCTAGTTCAAAGCCAATCTTAGCAATTTAGTGAGATGCTAAGAAACTCAGCAAGACCCTGTCTCTAAATAATATACAAAAATGGGCTGAGGATATGGCTCAGTGGTTAAGTGCCCTTGAGTTCAATCCCCAGTTCCAAACAAACAAACAAACAAAAAGACCTTTGAGCAGTGGCACAAGCACAAAATGGACCATTGATTGAGAAGGCTGCATATATACCAGAAACCCACATCTTAAATCATACTTAAGCCATCTGCTGACTAAACAAGAGTTCAACTAGCTGATCCTATAATCATGCTTTAATCATGCTTTCTAACCTCAAGTTAGAAACTTAAAACAAAACAATGACACGTTTAATATTCTGACAATAAACAAATTTTAGATACTAAGGACACAACTGAAGCCCACAGGAAGGATGCTGAACCAGGATGATTCAGCAGCTTCTCACACTTGCAACCTAGGTGATGAATTACTTCACATTCAGCAATCACTACCAAAATGTCACTCAAGAAATATTTTTAAGTTGCTTGTGATTTGATTTTCACATTTATTTTTCAGTCAATCAAAATGTTACATACAGATGGCCAGGCATGATGGAGCACACCTGTAATCTCAGCTGCTTGGGAGGCTGAGGCAGGAGGATTACAAGTTTAAGGCCAGGTTGCACTATTTAGTGACAACTTGTCTCAAAATAAAAAAGCTGGGAATATAGCTCAATGGTAGTGCCCACAGGTTCAGTCCCCAGTACCACCAAGGGGGGAAAGAAAAAAAAAGGTACAGAATAAGAAAAAATAAATGCTGGAATTTTAGTCAACTTCAGATTAGTGGAACAACTTGCAGAAAATTAGTTTTTTGATAATAATTACACTATCTTCCATAAAAGAGAAGAAAATAAATTATTCTTTCCCCTCACTTTTGGGGGTTCAAGCCAATAGGAAATATGCATCAGTTTGAAAAGAATACTTAAAAGTATAATTTAGCCATTATAAACAAAACTATGGGCGAATCAGTTATCAAAACTCAAGATTCCATGGCTCAGGAATTTTGTCCTACCATCAGGGTTCTGTTTCATTTAAATAAGGCATATAGACAATCTGCCCAGACAGAACCCATTTCCCACACACCGTTCACTATACAAGGTGGCTTATTGCCTGCCTTTTGTTGGGGGTCAAAGCCCCAATTTGCTTATTAGTAGATATTACATCCTAGGGCTTCAACTAAGCTTCCAGCAAATCAGACAGAACATCTCAGGTTTTTTTGTACCCGTGAGGCAACTTATACATTTAGAAAACTAATTTCTAACACAACAAATGCTTTCCTTTAAGTTCAAGGATTTTATGTATGACCTTTAACCCTCTACCCCAGATAGCATCTAAGAAGCAAAACAGAAGAAAAACCACATCTCCACCACATAGGCCAGCAGAGCTCAGCCTAAGATCCACTTGGCATATACTCACACTTTCATCAACCAGTTCTATAGAAAAAAGTTTCCCTTCTCCTCGAGAATTGCTCCAGGTACGGATTTGACTTTTGTTGGTAACACGAGCACAAATAGTCCACCTAAAAACCAAACAGGTCACATCAGTGTTTGGTGTCTTACTTGGAATAAAGATGAAGTAAGAAATCATCTTCCTATGGCCTTTCTTATCTTATGCATATTCCATTTGTCAATGTCAGCTGTACTTTAATCCAGCTAATTAAACCCCAAGATGATATACAGATTTGACAGTTTATAGGATAGACAAAGAGTAAAACACACAAGGTGATTTAACACTAAATCATTCTTCTGTCAAGTAAGTAAATGTATAAACTCTCTGCCTTCTCCAAAAGCCATCACCAAGGCAACAATCTTCCCTTAATGGAAGGATCTAAGCTAAAAAATGCAGTAATACCAGCAATTACATTTTGCCACTATTTTCAGTTTTTGGAACTGATATAACTGGTATCAAACTCCTGTTTCATTTCTAATGCATGCCAATTATAAACATAAGCCAAAGAACATTGTGTCTGTGGACCACCAAAAGAAAACACACTGAAGCTGTATGACCTTGAAAAAGCCCATTAAGCTGGGCGTGGTGGCATATTCCCATAATCCTAGCAACTCAGGAAGCTAAGTAAGGAATATAACAAATTTGAGATCAGTCCCCCAACTTAGTGAGACTTTTGTCTCAAAATACAAAATCAAAAAGGATATGGGTACAGTTCATTGGTAGAGTGCCCCTGGGTTCCATCACCACTTCTAGGATGAACAAAAAAGGGAGGGAGGGGCAGGGCCCAAGAGACAAGACCCAAGCCTAGTACCCATCTTAAAAGCAGGTGCTGGGCATACTGGGTTCCTTACTTACAATTTCACAGGGGAATTTTATCTATATCACCAAATATTGAAGAATAAATAAATGCATATCTGAAAGAATTCTAGAAAAAAAACTAATTTTCAATAGAAAAAAAAAAAGTCACATAAAACAAATACATGTTCAGGGTATATTTACGTGATTAATACAAATAGTACAGATTATCTTAGCCAAACTAAATTATAGCAACAATTTTTAGACCAAAAGTCACTTACTTATATGAGATAAAATGCCTTCTGAATTAGCACAAATATTTATTTTTATTCACAAGCCTAATGATTTATTCTTCAAGCAGTAAATATTTTAAATTTTAAATTCTTCAAAAATGAATGAAACCTCACAGGCTATGGCAGATTGCTGTTTATGTTATTCATTTTGATAGAAAAGTTAAAGTTTGTTGTAATTTGTACTCTCCTCCCCTCAGAATAAAGAAACCCACTCTAGTGTGGTGACTGTTCACACCTAAGTCACACTAGAGCTCACAATAACTTCCTATACCATTTTGTAACTACATTCTGTACTTGACCTATGCATCAACTCACTTGGACTGGTAAGGGGTGAGGCTGGCAATGGGTACCACTTTGGACTGTGTCCCCCCAGAAGGATATGATAGGCTGGTTCCTCCAGGTTTTCCAAATGTCTTTGGAGCACCAAAAGCCTTAGATGCAGTAGAACCTTTACAAACACACAAAAGATGATTTGATTGAACTTTTATAATAAAGTTTTATAATAATTCTTATTGCTGATATACCACGGTCAAATTAAATAAAATGAAAGGCAAAGTTTTTCCTTTACAGTGTCTGAGAGATATGCAATCAGACAGACTGAAACAAGAGGCCAGAAAAGCCATTTGGAAGGAAGGATGAGCACACAGTAGTTCAGGAATCCATCTGATGACTTAAGCCCTAAGGTGAGGATAACAATGGTAATGTATGCACAAAACACTTTCTGAGATTCACCCTCCAAAAACTTTCCCTTGCATCAATGGTCAAGATAATGGGCCAGAGAAAGAAAATCAACTTTCTTGACTGGGAAAACTAATGGCAAGTCATTAGTCTCATAAGAAAAGAAAAGCAAGGGCTAAGGATATCTCACTAATCCAGTATGAGACACGCCATAGGTTCTACCTCCAGCACCGCCTGCCCCCCAAAAAAGAAAGACTAGATGGTAAAGGATCTAGAGGACAAATGTGGGAGGTGAAGGACACCTATCACAAATGCATCAGCTCAAAACACCACCACAGGAAGAAAGAGTCTAGAACAAAGTCTATAGGATGCCATTTAGTTAGCAAAAGGCAAGAATCAGTTTTTGGTCAAGATAGGTAAGTGGGTGGCACACACCTGTAACCCTAGTGACTCAGGAGGCTGAGGTAGAAGGACTGCAAATGCAAGTTCAAGACCCTTTCCCAAAATTAAAAAAAAAAAAAAGAATTAAAAAAGGCTGGGGATATAGCTTAGTGGTAGAGCACTCTTGGGCTGATCTCCAGTACCAAAAAACAAATAAGCAACATAGGTGAGTGTCCTGTGAAGCCTTGCCTAAGCCTGTGTGGCTGCCCTGCAGTATTAGATGAGTTTCTTTATATGCACATTGCATCTCTAAAGCTTCAACCTCCTATTCAGAAAACCTAATTTAGTTCAATGATCTCCTACATTTTATACCAAAATGTTTCTTCCGAATAGAATTTGGCTAAAAATATAAATTCACCATTTATTTACTGAGTTTCCACAGCATGCACACACTATTCTAAGGGTTTGTAGCACTTAGTGAGAAATACACACAGGAATGGCCCAGATCCTAAAATTCCCTATTCTAACTGGGGAGTGAGGAGAGATAAACACATACACAGCAGTCATAATGATCTTAAGATGATGCTAGGAAATACACATATATTTGACAGAATATATGTATGTGTATATACATATACAATATAAAATACACAATTTTATTACACTCATAAGCATCCATTCATCCAATTTTTTTCCACCAATTTTTTTTTGGGGGGGGGGTACCAGGGATTGAACTCAGGGCCACTTGACTACTGAGCCACACCCCCAGCCCTATTTTCTATTTTATTTAGAGATAGGGTCTCACTGGGTTGCTTAGTGCTTGACTAAATTGCTGAGGCTGGCTTTGAACTTGAGATCCTCCTGCCTCCACCCCCTGAGCCACTGGGATTACCCTGCACCACCACGCCTAGCTCCACCCAATTTTTGTATGCTAGGTAGCCACCCCTCAGTACACATGCAGTCATTGTCTTTCACTATCCAATGTAGAGTATATTAAATAATCTTTATAAATAAATTTCAAGACTCACGTTGCGGGTGCGAGGGGACCAGAAGCTCTAGAGGAAGAGAACTCCCGATCAGGGCTGGCGCTCGTCCTCACTGGCCTTGCCCCCAGCCCCGGTCCCTGTGCCAAGAAGACCCAGCTGACCCAGAAGGCCAAGCTGACTGAGCAGGCCGAGCAGGCCAAGCACTACAATGACACAGCCACCTGCATGAAGGCTGTGACCGAGCAGGGCATGAGCTGTCCAATGAGGAGCGCAACTGGCTCTTGGTGGCCTACAAGAACGTGTTCAGGGGTCCACAGGTCCGCCTGGAGGGTGATCTCGAGCATTGAGCAGAAGACCAACACCTCCGACAAGAAGTTGCAGCTTATTAAGGGCTATCAGGAGAAAGTGGAGTCAGAGCTGAGGTCCATCTGCACCACGGTGCTGGAATTGTTGGATAAGTATTTAATAGCCAATGCAATTAATTGAGAGAGTAAGGTCTTCTCTCTGAAAATGAAAGGAGATTACTTCCGGTATGTTGCTGAAGTTGCATGTGGTGATGATCGGAAACAAACTATAGATAATTCCCAAGGAGCTTATCAAAGGCATTTGATATAAGCAAGAAAGAGATGCAACCCACACACCCAATCCGCCTGGGGCTGGCTCTTATTTTTTCTGTATTTTACTATGAGAACCTTAATAACCTAGAGCTCGCCTGCACACTGGCTAAACGGCTTTTGATGAGGTCCTTGAAGAACTTGATACACTGAATGAAGACTCATACAAGGACAGCACCCTCATCATGCAGTTGCTTGAGACAACTTAACATTATGAATATCAGACAGGGCAGGAGAAGAATTGATGTAGCAGAAGGGGCTGAAAACTAAATGCAAACAGGGTGTTATCCTTCTTCTTTCTTTTTCTTTTTTTTTTTTAAAGAGAAAGAGAGAGAGAGAATTCTTTTTAATATTTATTTTTTAAATTTATAAAAAATTTATAAAAAATTAGTTTTCGGCGGACACAACATCTTTGTATGTGGTGCTGAGGATCGAAGCCGGCCGCGTGCATGCCAGGCGAGCGCGCTACCGCTTGAGCCACATCCCTAGCCCAATCCTTCTTCTTTCAAGAAACCTTTTTACACATCTCCATTCCTTATTCCACTTGGATTTCCTACAGCAAAGAAACCCATTCATGTGTATGGAATCAACTGTTTACAGTCTTTTCACACTGCAGCTTTGGGAAGACTCATTCCTTGATTTATGTTTGTCTTGGCTTTCCTGGTGTGCAGTTACTGCTGTAGAAAAGTATTAATAGCTTCATTTCATATAAACATAATTCCAAACACTTAGTAGAAGACTAAAAATGTATGTGGTATTTGAGTAATCTGAACCAGTTCTTAGGTAGCTGTGCTTTGTATTATGTGAAGATAAGAAAATGTAGTTAATTGCAATTTAAAGAGTGTTCTAAATGACTTCTTAATTTCTACATTTCCTTCCTTGTTCTTCTTTAAGGCTTTCCTTTCAATAAGTAACCTCTCTCTCTCTCTCTTTCTTTTTGTGGTGCTGGGGATTGAACGCAGGGCCTTGTGCATGCAAGGCAAGCACTCTACCAAATCTATACCCCCAGCCCAGTAAGCAACCTTTCTATACTCTTACTGTTATTCCTTTTTAGCAGGAATCCTGAAGTATTAGATCAAATAGGAAAGCACTTGACATTTCCTGACTGCTAGGGGGGAGGGTAGCGGGTGTGTGTGTGTGTGTGTGTGTGTGTGTGTGTCACAAATTTAAATGTCTCCTATATCCCATGTTGTGAAGGTCATGTCTATCTGTGATAATAGGGAGTTTCCTTCACTCATCATTTGCCGCTATTTAAGTTGACAACTTCCCTTCCCAGTAAAAATTCACTTACACTTCCTGCCTTTGTAGTTCTGATATTCACTTTACTATGTAATAGAAGTAGCATGTTGCTGCCAGAATACAAGCATCGCTTTTGGCAAATTAAAGTGCATGTCATTTCTTAATACACCAGAAAGGGGAAATAAAAATACACAAGTCCAAGTCTAAAACTTTAGTACATTTCCATGCAGATCTGTGCACTTGTGAGAGAGTATCCAGTTTGTCTAGTGATTGTCCTCCTTTAGAGAGTTGGACCACTATTGTGTGTTGCTAATCATTGACTGTAGTCCCAAAAAAGCCTGTTATGCCCTATGAGGCTGGGGTTGTAGCTCAGCGACAGAGCGCTTGCCTTGCACATGTGAGGCACTGGGTTGGATCCTCAGCACCACATGAAAATAAAGACATTGTGTCCATATCAAAAAAGATCTTTAAAAAAAAGTTATGCCCTATGTAATAGCAGAGTAACATAAAATAAAATTATATTCTATAATAAGTAAATAAATAAATTTCAATGTAATTCAACAGATAGATGGAAAGATGAATCTGTGTAGGGAGAAGAAAGAATAAATACTGTATTATTTATATTTCAGTCTAAGGAAGAGGCTTTTGTGGTTATTTAGCATTTTGGATAATCTATTCCACTACCCCTTCAACAGTCCATAATTTGAGAGCTGTGTATAAGTAGATCCACTCATAAAGGGAGACGGATAGATGAGAGATACACAGATATTATAAGGTAGATAATAGATAAAAACAACAAAGACCAAAGGGGAAAAGTAGTATGTCCTAAAAGTTTCACAGAAACATCAATGATGTCTTAACCCTGCTGTTCTCAGCATCCTGCATTGAAAAATAGAAACTAATAATGGAAGGGAAGAGAAGAAGAGGTGTAGGTGATGTTGTAACAGAAAAACAAACTTCTAAAAATAAATCCACCCACATTCTACAAAGTGTTAAGTCTCACTATTGACTTCCAGAGCAAGTAGTCCCTAAAACAAAGGCCAGACAGTAAATAAAATGATTCCATCAGGGCCTCTCAGGACTTGCTGAAGAGAAAATTAAAAGGAGAAATTATTTCTCATCCATGAGACTGAGAAGCAGAACCTATGACCAATATAAATGATTTTGTCTTCAAGCAAACAACAAATACTCAGGAGATCCCAAAGTGAGAAACTTGGAGAGAGACAAGCCAAATTTAATAAGTGGATCCTAGATCATTAAAAGGCAAGAATTTAAAAGGTATGCAAATTCACAGGCAGAGGGTGTAAAACATAAAGATGTGAGAAACCACCAGATGAACTGAGAAGGGTATATGATTCTAATAAGAAAAGACATATTGTTAAGCATCTTTCAAAGACTTTCATTTTTTCAACCACATGCTCTACAATAAGAATTGCAATTATTCTTCATAACTCTATCATGAATGGCATTTGAGAAATTCCCTTCAGTCCAGAGTAACTTTTAAGGCATTAAAAAACCTGACATACATAAACAACACACGTCCAACACATGGCAATCTTACCCACTCCCGAGCTCCCATTCTGTTGCTGGGGCTTGCTGGTTGGTGCACTGACTGCTGAGATGGGGGAAGGAACTACTTGCTGCTGCCCTTGTCCTGAAATTCAAAAGGGAAAGGCCATTTTAGTGCAAATAATTTGAGCTAAGAGACTTAAATTTAAGTATAAAAAATACTCCAAGAGAGTGTAAATTTATTATTTCTCATAGGTCAGAATTCATGCTGGGGCATTCAAATGCATGTGGTGAATTTGCTAGGGGTTCGCTTTTTGTTTTCCTTGTAGAAAAGGTTAGCTCCATTTACCTTTCACCTGCTCATAATTGATGGCTTTCAGTTTTAATGAGGTTCTCCCCTAAAGCCTTGCCCATTTCTCCTGCAAGAACCTGCAGTAAAGTTACTGGGCTGAATCTGTGACACTACCACTATTTCCATAGCAACAAATAGATGTCATCAACAGAACCGTGTGTTCATGGCAGGATCTATCAGAAGAAAAGGCTGGGTGGTAGGAAAATCTAAAAGCAGTTCAATTGTCTCTGAAGTGTTCCTGCTTCAAAGGAAAAGGAGACATTCAGAAAGGACTCTCCCCTTTCCCTCCCAAAGCAACCTTATTTCGCATCTGACAGTTGGCGGAAAATAAGAGTTGAAAGAGTCTTAGGTACCGTGAAGCGCTAGTGAACTGTCACAGCAGGGAGAGATGAGAATGGAGTTCAGAAGCAGTTGTGTCAAGAAAACAGGAAGATTAAAAGGAGAGGAGGGGAAATGAACATGTCTCTCAAGCAGAAAATAAAAATTTGCCCCTTGCCCTTTATACAAATGTTTATGAAGTTGAAGAATGTTAAAATGGTAAAACATGCCCCATGCTTTAAAATATTAGATTCATGGAATTTGATTTTGCCTTTGTAATTGGCTTCAAGATAGAAGTCAACCTCATCTGGGCTGCTCACCAAGAGTGCTTGCAGCACACAAGGGCAGCTCAGAAAAATGTCCTAGAGTGTACTAAAACATTAATAGTGAGCATAGCTAGCAAAGCTCCCCATTTGCCACTCTGTCTTTGCCTTCTTCAACTTGCTGGGTTCAAGTTCCTGTTGGACTTCCCAAGGTCCTAACTCAAATGGGCATGTTACATACTGATTTAATTTACTTCTGCCACTATTATGATTAAGCGGTATAGCTAAATGAGACATAACTGTGTCATTAGAGTACAATAAATCTAGCATAAAATGAAAAAGGTTAAATAGAATTATTCTTTAGTTCTTCCTATGGAGAGAAAAATTGAGATCTTATTTACACAGAAAAAGGACCTAGATTATTGACACAAATTTTCATGCTTACTTTTTAGCTTTTCCATTATCTCTGAATTTACAAAAGTGTCATAGAAACGGCATGGGAGAACTGTCTCCTTTAACAATGTGTCTTGTGAAGAAAACAGTTTTAAATTCTTAAATGAAACTTTTGAAAAAATTAGTAGGGAAAAGATGAGTTACTCAGTAAACAGTACTGAATTGGTTGGGGGAAGAACTATCTTTACTTGCTTCTTAAAATACATGCCAAAAAAATAAAGTTTAAACACTTAAAAATGAAACCATAAAATACAAACCCCTACTATCTCCCACCCCAGTTCCTCCTTTTCTTCTATATAGTCTCAAAAATGTCTAAACTATCTAAACAATCTAAAAAGTCCCTTTCCTTTTCAGGGACCAGGGAGGAGAGGAGGGTAAGGGGAAATGCTAGGAAACAATACTGACCAAATTCTATTGTGTGCATGTACCAATATGTAAAAATGAATCCCATTATTAAGTATAATTATAATGCAACAATTAAAAATATGGAAAAAAATGTCCCTTTCTCAGGGTCTTGTCTGCTGCTTCACATACTGGTGGAACAGGAAACAGTCACTGGTTCTTGTTGATTACGCATATTTAATTTCTGTAAAAATGTAACTGAGCCAGGCATGGTGCAATGGTGTATAGGCTATTTTTTTTTTTTTTGGTACCAGGGATTGAACTCAGGGAGGGGCACTCAACCACTGAGCCACATCCCTGTTTTGTATTTTATTTAGAGATAGGGTCTCACTGAGTTGCTTAATGCCTCACCTTTGCTGAGGCTATCTTTGAACCTGCGATCCTCTTGTCTCAGCCTCCCAAACCACTGGGATTACAGGTGTGTGCCACCATACTCAGCGGTGCATATGCCTTTAATCCCAGCAATTTAGGGATTGGGATTGGAGGCTGAGGCAGGAGGACTGCAAGTTTGAGGCTAGTCTCAGCAATTTAGTGAAGCCCTAAGCAATTTAGCAGGACCTTGTCTCAAAAAAAATAATAATAATAAAAAGGGGTTGGGAATGTAGCTCAGGGGTAAAGCACCCCTGGGTTAAATCTCCAGTACCGAAAAAATAAAAGTAAAATTAAAAAAGATAACTTGACTCTTAGGAGGAAGCGGAAATAGTCAAATATAGAAAAGCAAAGTAGAAGAGTGGTTACCAGGGCTGGACACAGTGGCTCACACCTGTAATCCCAGTGGCTCCGGAGGCTGAGGCAGGAGGATCAAGAGTTCAAAGCCAGCCTCAGCAACTTAGTGAGGCACTAAGCAACTCAGTGAGACCCTGTCTCTAAATAAAATACAAAATAGGGTTCGGGATGTGGCTCAGTGGTTGAGTGCCCCTAGTTCAATTCCTGGTTACCCCCCCCCCCCAAAAAAAGGGTGGTTACCGGTATGAACAGGAGTGGGAACTGGGAGTTGAGTGTGTATGGAGTTTTAGTTGGGGAAGATGAAAGTTCTGGAATAGAGAGTGGTGATGGAAGAACAAAAGTGTGAGCAGATTTAATGTCACTGAGTTATGCACTTAAAAATGGTTAAGTAGCCAGGTGCAGTGGCATGTACTCATAGTACCCCATACTTAGGGGAGGCTGAGCCAGGAGGACTGCTTAAGCCCAGGAGTTTGAGACTACCCTAGGCAACATAGCAAGACCACATCTCCCGAAAAAATAAATAACTAAATAAAGAAAAAAAAAAGGAAGAACGAACTGCTCAGTAGCAGAGCGCTCGCCTAGCATGTGTGAGGCACTGGGTTTGATCCTCAGCACCACATAAAAATAAACAAAAGTCTGTGTCCATCTACAACTAAAAAATTAAATTAAAAAAAAAGAACTAAATGTAAATTACTTAGTTACCTATTCTAAAAAGCACATTTTTTACATTTTAATATGTGAACTAAAATTAATGTTACCATAATATAAGTATAGCAATGATATACAGTCTTAACATTTATTTATTTAAGCAGTACTAAGGATTCCACCGAGAGCCTCCCACATGCTAGGCAAGCATTCTACCACTGACCTATATCCCAAAACTTTAAAAAAAAATTTATTTTCAGACACAGTCTTACTAAGTTATCCAGGCTAGCCTTGAATTTGTGATCCTCTTGCCTCAGCCTTCCAAGTAGCTGGGACTACAGGCGCGTGCCACCAAATCTGGCATGACCCTTGGATTATTAAGATCCGATGAAACATCTAGCAAGTCTCCATTTAATAATAGCTACCATTTTCTGAGGGCTTACTATGCACCGTGTTCAAGGTCAAGTGCATTATTCCAGGAAGTATTAGTACTATGATGTAGACAGTACTATGCCTTTTAAAAAGATGAGAAAACTAAGTTAGATATGTAAATGAAGTACCCAAAGTCACACAGCTGGGAAGAGTAAACCTAATCTTGAGCTCAGGTTTATGTATGTCCATGCACATCACTATATGCAGTTAAGGGCGGGGGGGCGGGGAGAGTGGGTGTGTGTGTGTGTGTGTGTTACTTGGGACTGAATCCAAGGCACTCTATCATCAAACTACATTCCTAGTCCTTTTTATTTTGAGACAGTGTCTTGCTTAATTGTCTAGATTGGTTATGAACTTGCAATTCTCCTGCCTCAGCCTCCCTAGTCATTGGGATTATAGGCAAGAGTTAATTTCAAATTTTAAACAACTAGTCCTGGCATTAATAAATCTAATTATATAGAACATAACTAATAACCATGTCTGGAAAAGCTACTAATCGGTTTAATAGCACATTTATTTATTTATTCATACATACATATATACATCCCCTTTTAAAATATTTTATTTAGATACAGTGTCTCACTGAGTTGCTTAGGCCCTCACTAAATTGCTGAGGCTGGTTTTGAACTTACAACTCTCCTGCCTCAGCCTCCTGAGCCACTGGGATTATGGGCCCAACAAAAGAGCAATTCTTAACTCCTTCCTGCTTTGAACCATACTGGGATATGAAACAGCCCAACAAATGGATAGTAAGAATCTTGGTGCATTCTAAATAGCAACCCCTCAATTAATGCACTGCGACACGGCAGCTGCTCACAAGACCTCACATATATCAGTTTAAACTCAGCTAAAGTGCAATCTTGATAGGAAAGGCAGCAGAACACAACAGACACTAGTATGGCAATATGTAAATCAATGGATGTGTAACTGATGTGATTCTGCAATCTGTATATGGGGTAAAAATGGGAGCTCATAACCCACTTGAATCAAAGTGTGAAATATGATATATCAAGAACTATGTAATGTTTTGAACAGCCAACAATAAAAAATTAAAAAAAAAAAAGAACAGAATAAAAGAAATAACTGGAGGAAAAAAAAATAAAGTGCAATCTTTCTAAATATCAAAATTATACTGCACAGCAGTAATGTTGAAACTCAGTTTCTGATAATCTTCTGCTTTATGCCACCTGCAAATCAAACCATTACAATAAGATGGATCAACATTATAATTCTTAGACTCTTGATCTGTGCTGGTTTGACATCATTGGCTCTGACACAGAAGGGAAATATTTAAAAGCAGACTCTTTAGCCATGCCTGGTGGTGGACACCTGTAATCCCAGTGACTCCAGAGGCTGAAGCTTTAGTAACTTAGTGAGACCCTAAGCAATTTAGAGAAACCCTGTCTCAAAATAAAATATAAAAAGGGCTGGGGATGTGGCTTAGTGGCAAAAAAAAAAAAAAAAGCCAGACGCCTTGATTTACCTGCACTCACACTTATCATTTTTATTATCTATTATAATAGTGGGTGAGTCATGAGCAGAGAAAAATTAGCTTATAGCTAATGGAGTATACAGAGCAACAAAAATCACAACTTTTACCAGAAGTACTTTCTTTCTTTTTTTTTTTTAATATTTATTTTTTAGTTGTAGTTGGACACAATACCTTTATTTTATTGATTTATATGTGGTGCTGAGGATTGCGAACCCAGGGCCCTTCATGTGCCAGGCAAGTGCTCTACCACTGAGCTACAACCCCAGCCCCAGCCCCAGCAAGTACTTTCTTAATACCAACTACAAAGAATAAATATCATAATTATAATTTTCTGTTTACACAAAATAGACAAAATCAGACTGAAAAGAATTCCAACTAATGTCAGTAATAAAATACTAATAACTAAGTTTTGGGGCTGGTGTTGTGGCTCAGTGGTAGAGTGCTTGCCTTGAATGTGTAAGGCACTGGGTTCGACTCTCAGCACCACATATAAATGAAAAAATAAAGGCTCATCAATAACTAAAATGAATAAAATAAATAATTTTTTAAAAAGAATTGTAGAGTATACTTAAGTACAATATTATTAGCAACAGTATATCTGTACAGAGAATTTATGTTTTTGTTTTTTTTTTTAATGTTTTTTTTTCTATATTTATTTTTTAGTTCTCAGCGGACACAACATCTTTGTTGGTATGTGGTGCTGAGGATCGAACCCGGGCCGCACGCATGCCAGGAGAGCGCGCTACCGCTTGAGCCACATCCCCAGCCCTGTACAGAGAATTTATACACAAGCATATACGCTGACAAAATTTAGTAGTAAGTATGAAAGATTTAAAATAATCCAATTCAGTATTATGTGAAGTATAAATTGTTTGAAGCTTTATTTCTTACACTTCAGAAATTCTGTAATCATCTTTACTTAATCTAGTAATGGTACTATACATGCATATTTTAAATTTCAATGCACATTTTGGAATCCTGCTTATTTCTGGGCTTGATTTAGTCAACCAATTTTACTGGTCACCTGACAAGTAACAGGTTCAGGATTATGTACTAGGAGGATATAAAAATCTGATTTTAGTTCTCTGCCTACTAACACAAGTTTCCTTACTTTCACAATAGAAAATTAGAAACCATTACTGTGAATATACTACAAGGCAGCTGTAACAATATTCCATCATGGCCCAACAATGTCATTGATCTGGTAACAATTCTATAATAAATAATCCTGAACAGCAAAATATTTTCCTATCCTTGTGCACTTTTACAGACTCTGAAGAAAGGGAAGGGCCGTTAAACTGGATATTGAGACAAAGGAAGTATTTTTCCACAGCTATAGATCTGACTTCAAGCAATAATTATTTTTCAGCATTTCCATCTCCATCTTTATCACAAACACTTTTGTCCCTGAATCATAAAATGTCCATTCAATTAACCATTCAATTAAATACAACATAAAAAGCATTAGAAACCTGGCCAACGGTGATAAAAGTTGGCTACAGGCACACTTCCCTGCCCCTATTGCACTCAATGATTTCACCAGGGATGCTAACTATTGCTTTACCTTAGCACTCCTTCTAAAAGCTGAGAATGTGATAACCAATGTGCTCATTTCAATAAAACTTTACTATTGCAAAACAAATGTGATATTCTAATTATTTGGCACTTTACCTGGTAAGTTCCAGTTTTCCCTCTCCAATTTAAAGCACCAAATTACTACTATTTGTGTAAGTAAAAATATCCATCAGGTTCCATTACTGGGAAGAGCATGGTGATGGCCTAGTTCCAAAATCTTGCCACTTTTCCTAAAAACCATACAAAGCAATAAGAACACAAAGCTACCCTATGTATGTTCACATATGTGAACACACACATACCACATAAAAGCTGTATCTTTAATTTAGAGAAACTAGGACAGAGCAAACCTACAAATTTTTCAAATTATGTGAAAGTAAAGCCAATAACAGCACCAGTTAAGAAATCACAACAGTAAGACAGAAGCAGCCTGGATGACTTAAATGTAAAAACTAAAATGTGCAAGTACTAGAATAAGACATGAGCTAATGCCTTAATAACTTTGGAGTGAGGAAGACATTTCTAATTATGGCTCAGAATCCTGAAGTCATAAAAAATAATTGGCAAATCCAATTACATTAAAAAAATAAAAACCCTACCACATAGCAAAATAAAAACACCATAAGCAAATCAGTCAAAAGGCTCTACAATTCATATTAGAGACAAAGGACTAGACCCTCTACTTTTTCTTTTCTTTTTATAATTCCCCTACTTTTATTTTGGCACTGGAGTTTGTAGTCTTTTTTTGTTTTTATTTTGAGATACACTCTTGCTAAACTGCCCATGTTAGTCTTGAACTTGTGATCCTCGCCTTCTAGTCACTGGGATTACAGGTATGTGCCACCTCACCCATACCCCCTACTTTTTAAAGAACTCTTAGAAATTGAGAAGGCAAACAACACAAAAGAAAAATGGGCAATAAGAATAGCCACTCCATAGAAAAACAAAAATAAAACCAACAGGGTGCTTAAACATTTATGCTGATCTTGCTCAGAATACATGTTAAAACTACACCTAGATACCATTTTTCATCTATCAAATTTGTAAAAATTCAAAATATTAATAGTGTACTATCTTGGCATGGCTATGAAGAAACCAATATTTTTGTGTACTTCTGGTAGGAATATAAAAATGATACTATCTGATATGAAGTAGAATACCTAATTGTATTTACCAACCAGATACATTTAACAGTTAACTCAGTCATCTTATCTGTGGCAACCAAATCCCTTGAGTTCGTATACCTGCCTATGTATGAAATTGTTCACTGTAGTAATGTTTCTTTTTTCTTAAGGTGCAAGAGATCAAACCCAAGGTTTCAGACATTTACAGCACTGTTTTAATAGCCAAAGCATGGAAGCAATCCAAGTGTCTTTCAATATAGGGATGATTAAATAAATTATGAAAAAGCCACACAAATACTTAATTTAGAAAAAAAGAAAAAAAATGCTGCAACATATATAAGGAAATATCTCTAGGTTAAAAACTTTTTAAAAAAATATTTTGATTAGTTATTGATGCACCTTTATTTATTTATATGTGGTGTTGAGAATTGAACCCAGTGCCTCACACATGCTAGGCAAGTGCTCTACCACTGAGCCACAACCCCAGCCCTAAAAAACGGTTTATAAGAGGATAAAAAAGAGGGTGGTAATGTATACCTGTATCCCAGTGACTCAGGAGGTTGATTACAAGTTGAAGGTCAACTTTACAACTTAGCAAGACCTTATTCTAAAATAAAAAAGTAGAGGAAAAAAAAGAGAGAAAATAGTGCCATAATATGCTGCCTTGTAAGCAAGGTGGAGTACAGAATGATAATATATAATATTTGTGCTTGGTTATATTTACATAAAGAAATATATGAAGAACAAAAATAAATCATTATAAAGGGCAGCAGTGCCATAGAGAAAAATAAAATTATATCATTTGCAGGAAAATGGATGAAACTTGAGATCATTATTTTAAGTAAAATAAGCCAAACTCAGAAGGTCAAGGGTTCTATGTATTCTCTCATTTGTGGAAACTAGAGAGAGAAAGAGGAAAAGGAAAGGGTCAGGGGCAGGGATCTCATGAAAATCAAAGGGAGATTAGATGAAAGGGAATAGGGGGTGGGAAGGAAGGACAGAGGAAGAAAGTGTTAGGGAATGATATTGGCCAAATTACATTGTTAAATTGTGTCCATGTGTGAATATTTAACAAAAAAATCCCATTAATATGTAAAATTATAATGTACCAACAAACAAAATGTGGCCAGAAAAAAAACGTGGTAGTAGAGACAGTAGTAGGATAAAATTTCTCAGACTATATAAGTTTATAATTTTGACTTCAGAAAACATATATTTAGGCTGGGGTTGTGGCCAAAGTGGTACAGCAAGTGCATGGGGCACTAGGTTCGATCCTCAGCACCACATAAAAAAATAAAATAAAGATATTGTGTCCACCTAAAACTAAAAAATAAATACTTAAAAAAATGTATATATTTAAAAATTAAAACAAAAATTAATGTTTACTGAAAAAAATATCTGATCATCTTTATTGTTTCAGTTCAAAAATTATACATTTTAAAGGGCACATATACTAATATGAAATAATGATAACTTCCAATTATTTGACATTCCCATAATGGATTCACTCACACAATCTACATACCTAAATATAATTTTTACAGTAGGTAAAAGTTTGGTGTGAAGGTTAATCCTCAAAGTCCTGGATACAACAGAAAGAGGCTTCAGCTGGAAATCACCAATACTAACTCATTTCCTCAAGCAATTCACCATGTGACTTTGGGCAAGTCCCTTCCTTACTCTAACAACTCATCTCTAAAATTATTCCCTTGTTTTCCCATTCTGTAATTGTGTTCAGAATTGAAATCCAAGATTCTTTTCCCTTTCTTTACTTAGGCAAAGGCTAGGACCAAGTTTTATTTTTTAATTTTTTTTTTAAGAGAGAGAGAGAGAGAAAAATTTTTTAAGAAAGAGTGAGAGAGAGAGGGAGAGAGAGAGAGAGAGAGAGAGAGAGAGAGAATTTTAATATTTATTTTTTAGTATTTGGCGGACACAACATCTTTGTCTGTATGTGGTGCTGAGGATCGAACCCGGGCCGCACGCATGCCAGGCGAGGGCGCTACTGCTTGAGACACATCCCCAGCCCATATATATATACTTTAAATTACAATCTCACAGTTGCAGAGACAGAATTCACAGTGGCAGGGATTCTTTTTTTTTTTTTTTAAGAGAGAGAGTTAATATTTATCTTTTAGTTTTCGGGGGACACAACATCTTTGTTTGCATATGGTGTTGAGGATCGAACCAGGGCTAAACACATGCCAGGCGAGCACGCTACCGCTTGAGCCACATCCCCAGCCCTAGGACCAAGTTTTAGATACGATAACCATGACAGGATGTAGTTAGCCTCCAGGACAAAATTTATCGGGTTCACCTTCATTTATCTTTAATCCAAAGAAACTATGAAAGGACTGGGGTGAAGCTCAGTGTACAGCATGGCATGTGAGAGCTTGTAAAAATAAAAAAGAGGGGCTGGGGTTGTGGCTCAGTGGTAGAGTGCTTGCCTAGCATGTGCAAGGCTCTGGGTTCGATCCTCAGCACCACATAAACAGAAATAAATAAAATAAATGTATTGTGTCCAACTGCAACTAAAAAAATTTTTTAAAAAATTAAAAAGAGAGAAAGTGTGGACTGGAATTTTGGCTCAGTAGTAACTGAGTGCTTGCCTAGCACAGATGAGGCACTGGGTCCGATTCTGTGGCAACCAATAAATAAATAAAGGTATTAAATAAAGTAAAGGTATTGTGTCCTACAACTATAATTTTTTTTTAAAGTGTGAGAGCAAAAGTGTTAAGCACAGAAGAATAAAAATGAAGATGATACAAGAGTTCATTCATTGAGGGTAACTATACACGTAAGATGACATCTTTAAAGTCCTGAAAAGAAAATAAACTGTCTACCTAGAATTCTATTCTCAGCAAAAATATCTCTGAAAGCCAAAGGGAAAATATTTTCAGACACAAAAACTGAAAGAATTCGGACTGGAAATATACCTCAGTTAGTAGAGTGCTTACCTTGCATGCACAAGGCCCTGGATTTAATCCCCAGCACCACACACACAAAAAAGCAAAGAATTCACTACCAGTGGAAAGGATACCAGTTGGAAAAGTGGCCCTAGACAAAGGAATCAAGAGCACTAGAAATGACAACTATATGAGTAAATATGTAACACTTTTTCTTATTATTTAAATCTCTTTTAAAAATAATTGACTGCTTAAAAAAGATAGTAACAGGGGCTGAGGTTGTCACTCTGTGGTAGAGCACTTGCTTGAACGCATGAGGAACTGAGTTTGATCCTTAGCACGACATAAAAACCAAATAAATAAAGATATTGTGTCATTCTACAACTAAAAAAAAATTTCAAAAAAGATAGTAGCAATGTATTATAGGATTTATTATACAGATAAAAGGAAAATTGTTGACAACCATAATACAAAGTTTGGAGAAAAGAAAAGGGAGATTCCTATACTATCCATGAAGTAGTACATTATCACCCACAATAGATCATGATAAACTAAAATGCATACTATAAACCCTAAAGCACCAATAGAATAACAAAAAATTATAGTAATGAAGCCAATAAAGAAGAAAATAATTACAAAAAATATTCAACCAAAAAGAAAATATAAAGAAAAAAAAAAGAAAACCAGATAGGACAAATAAAAGACAAATAGAAAGGAGAGACTAAACATATCACTAAGTTATGTTATAACTGTACAAAATATAAAGAGTCTAACCCCCTACCCATTAAAAGGCAGAAATTATCAAACTGGACAAAAAAGCAAGACCCACATATATACTGTCTATAAAAATACAAATTTAATATTTAGATGTATTTAAAAAATAGATTCAAATAAAAGGATAGGAAAAGATATAGCAAGGTAATATTAAATTTAAAAAAGCTAATGGGCTTTATTAGTATTAAAACAGATTTCAAAGCATATATTTTCACAGGGAATAAAGTCATTTCATAATGATAAAGGAATCAATTCATCAAAAGAACATAATAGGTCTAGATGCTTATACACTTAATAATGGAGTTTCAAAATGTAGGAAGCAAAAGCTAACAAAAATTGCAAAGAGAGAAACCTACAACTGTAGTCAGAGTCTAAAATAAATCTCTCAAAAATAGAACAAGAGGAAATCAGTTAAGAATACAGAAACCTTGAACTACACTAACTTGACTTAATTGTCAGAATACTCCATCCAACAACAAAATACACCTTTTTCAAGTACACACATAATTTACCGAGACTATAATCTGAGACATAAAAATAAGACTAAATAAATTTAACAGGATTTGAGTCATAAAAGCATGTTGCTTGGCCACAACAGAATTAAATTAAATTTCAATAATAAAAAGATCCCTAGAAAACCTTTACATTTGGTAAAAACCACAAAGTCAAAGAAATTAAAAAGGGAAATAATACAGTCTTTTGAACAGAATAAAAATGAGAATGTAACATTCCAGAATTTGCTGGATGCTGTCAGAGCAGTATTTAGGGGTAAATTTATAACACTATAACCTATATTAGAAAGAAGAAAGGTCTCAGTAAACGTAGCTTCCACTTTAAGAAAAAAAGACATCTAAAATATAATGTAAACAGAAGTACTAAAGATCAAAATCATAAATCACTACAGTAGAAAACGTAACAGAAAAATCAATGAAACTAAAAGTTGGGTCTTTCAAATCAATAACATAAACCTCTAGTTAAACTGATCACAATAAAGAGAACATAGAGCTAGGGATATAGCTCAGTGGTAGAGCTCTTACCTAGCATGCACCAGACCCCAGTGGTACCACAAAACAAACAACAACAACACACACACACACACACACAAAAAAAAAAAGAAAGAAAAAGGAAAAACTAAAACAAGAAAAAAATTACCAATATCAGGAATCAGAGAGGTGATATCACCATAGATTCTACAGACCCTAAAATAATAATGAGGGAATATTATATACGAAACTACATATATGTATGTTTATAAGTACATATAAATCCATTTGATATTTTCTGCCTTTTAATTTATTTTAATTAACTAATTATTAATGTACTTATAACATTTAAACTTATACAGGCCAATAAATTCAAGAACTCAAATGTAATGGTTATATTTCTTAAAATACAATCTATTAAAGCCCACAGAAAAAGAAATAGATAACCTGAATCACCCTGTATCTATCTGATTAAAAAAAAATGAAGTTAAAACCTTTTCGGGGCTGGGGTTGTAGCTCAGTGGAAAAGCACTTGCCTAGCCTGCGTGAGGCACTGGGTTCGAGTCTCAGCACCACATAAAAATAAACAAATAAAATAAAGGCATTCTGTCCATCTACAACGACAAAAAATTAGTAAATAAAATTTAAAAAAAGAAAAAAGATAAATAAAGGCATGTTATCTGTCTATAACTACAAAATAAAAATAAAAATCTTTTCATAAAAAGTAACAAGGGCTAGGGTTGTAGCTCAGAAGTACAGCACTTGCATGTGAGGCACTGGGTTCGATCCTCAGCACCACATAAAAATAAATAAAAAATAAAGGCATTCTGTCCAACTACAACTAAAAATTAAANNNTTAAAAAAAAAAAAAATATATATATATATATATATATATATAAAATATAGCAAGCAAACAAAATACATTGGGCATCTTTGGTGAATTCTACTAAACATTAAAAAAAAAATTTTTTTTTTAGTTGTCAGTGGACCTGTATTTTATTTATTTATATGTGGTGCTGAGAATTGAACTCAGTGCCTCACACATGCTAGGCAAGTGTTCTATTACTGAGCTACAACCCCAGCCCACCTACTAAATATTTAAGGAAGAAGTAATGCTAATTCTATACAAACTCTTAGAAAATTTAAGAAGGAACACTTTCCAACCAATTCTGGGATCAGAGTTATTCTGATACCAAAGTCAGTCAGCCATGATTTAATAAACAAAAAACTATTGACTAATTTCTCTCAGAGATATGCAAAAATTCTAAACAAAATCAAATCAAATCAAGTAGACTTAGAAAAACAAATCCAACAATATGTAAAAAGAATAATACATCATAATGACACAGACTTATCCCAGAAATCCCAGGTTGGTATAGCATTTAAAAAAAAAAAAAAAAATCAATCAATATCATTCACTATATTAATCAAACAAAAACAAAACAAAACCCCCCATGATTATAATTATCAATAGAAACAGAAAAAGCATGACAAAATTGCTGAGGCTGGCTTTGAACTCCCGATCCTCCTGCCTCAGATTCCATAGCCTCTGGGGTTACAGGTGTGCACCACCATGCCTGGCTCACACTTTTTAAAAACATTAATATGCCCTAATCTTAAGAAAACACATTTCTCATTAATATTACAGATATCCTATAGTACCCTCTATTGTTATAACATCCTAGACAGTTGTTATTTTTTAGCCTACTCTAAGTGAATTTTACAGAGAATGTCTGTTACATTATCTTTTTCTTCATAGATCATTTCTTCAGTATTGAAAATAAGGCAGAATAACCTTGTTCCCAGATCCCCCAAATCATTGTGATTTTATTAAGACTAACAAACTGAATCCATAAAATAGAATCCTGGATCAATAAAGAGTTATTCTGTTGAGAGTACAAACTATAAAGAGCATTTTACCTTCATTATAGGGCACTGGATTACCAATTTTCATTCCAACTGTTTCAGCTGATTTCAAAACTTCTAAGTCCATCAAAATAACTACTCTCCTACAAGGGCAAAATAGAAACAAGATAGAATAAATCCAGAAGCATTCTAAATGACAAACTATTTAAAAAGCTTATCCTCAATAATCATTTTGATAAAAACTATTCTCCCTTTGTCAACTGTTTTTCATTGTTGAATAACTTGAGAAATATATGATATCAATTCCTACACAAATATTTCCTTTAATCTTTCACTGCATCATTATCAAGCCTTTTAATGATTGCAGGGTATTCACTTCCCATGTAGTCCGTTAATTAAAATGCTGCGTTCTTGCTACACACCATATCTTCAAGGAGCCACTGACATGATAAGAATTTAGATTATTAAACATGAGAGTATGTGGCACCAAAAGATTATGAATTCTCAGAAACATACTTATCTAAATAATTACAAAACCAATTATGACAGCAGGTATTATAAAAAATGTAATTATTGGGGCTGGGGATGTGGCTCAAGCGGTAGCGCGCTCGCCTGGCATGCGTGGGGCCCGGGTTCGATCCTCAGCACCACATGCAAACAGAGATGTTGTGTCCACCAAGAACTAAAAAATAAATAAATAAATATTTAAAAAAAAAAAAAATGTAATTATTACCTATCTTTAAGAACTTACAGGCCTTTGACACATCTTTACCTCGGATTAAAATTTTTCAATAACTTTCTCAAAACCTTAGACCCCAAAAACCACTTTGATGAGTAAGATAAGTAAATAAAATAAAAACCTTTGACATGTTTTACAAGGCTTTATGTGGTCTGGCCTTTCTAACCTCTCTGGTTCAACTCACCCCTCCTGAGTTCTCTGCCCTCTAAGCCAACATCTTTCTATTCCTGCCATATGCCACAAGGCCTACCTCTGTACAGACTGCTCTCTGTGGCTTTTTACCCCCACTGATTCTGCTTCATCGAATACTTTTTTTTTTTTTTAATTCTTTTTTAAAGTATTTATTTTTTAGTTGGACACAATATCTTTATTTATTTATTTTTATGTGGTGCTGCGGATTGAACCTAGGGCCTGGCACATGCTAGGCGAGCGCTCTACGGCTAAGCCACAACCCTAGCCCTCTAATACTTTTAACCTCTCATCTCAAACATTATTACATCAAGAAATAATTCTCCAGTCTCTCATTTAAATCAGGTCTCCTTGTTCTACTCTTTGCTATAGCTATGATTTATTTTTTTTCAGAACACTCCTGTTAGTTTAATTACATATTTATTAGTAATTATTTTATTATATATCTCTCCTGGACAGGATCTCAATAAGTTCCCCAAGACCTTAAACTTGATATCCTCCTGAGTAGCTGGGATGACAGATGTGTACCAATGCACATGGCTAAGAATTCTTTAGAAAGTATTTACAAAAATATTTCTGAATAATATAATGTCTGATATTTACTTCAAATTTTTAGAGGAAAGAGGATGTGGAAAGCAGTACACAAAGCAAGATTGGATATCAGGTAAAATACGAAGCTGAAAAATGGGCTCTAATGGGAACTCACGATACCACTGTATGGTCTTTTTTTTTGGTACTGGGATTGAACCCAAGGGCACAGTACCACTGAGATACATCCCAAGTCATTCCTTTAAAAATTTTTCTTTTTTTTTTTATTTCTAGGTGGATGCAAAACTTCATTTTATTTATTTATTTTTGGGTGGTGCTGAGGATCAAATCCAGTGCCTCAGTGCTAGGCAAGCACTTTACCACAGAGCCACAACCCCAGCCCACCCAGGTCCTTTTTTATTTTTTATTTTTGAGACAGGGTCTGGCTAAGTTGCTGAGGCTGGCCTTGAACTTGCAATTCTCCTACCTCAACGTCCTGAGTCACTGGAGTTACAAGTGTGAACCACCATACCTGGCTCTACTGTTTTAGACATTTAAAATTATTTAGAATAAAAACAGATTAAAAAAGAGAGAGAGAGAAAGGAAGCTAAGAGGATTACTTTCTAAGGCAGAATTTACTTTCTAGGAATGAAAGAACAGTTCATTATTAGATAATCTATTAAAATAATTCATAATGCTAAAAGATTAAAAATATGATTGTATCAAAATACACTAAAAGCTTTCTTAAAAATTCAAGAGCCATTGCTAACAAAACCCTGAATAACAGAAGGACCTAAAAAATACCCTGAACATGATAAAGTGCATGCATTTATGTGATAAACACTATGGTAAGCACTAAGCATTTCCATCAAAATCAGTATACAAATATGGTACCCACTACCACCATTACTATCTAACTTTGATAGTGCCAGCTAATTCAATAAGATTAAAAATAAACAAAATGAATGACATAAATATCGAATAAGGAGATAATACAACTGTGTATCTAAAAAATCCAAGAGCCTTTAAATGGATACACACCATATTCTTACATAAAAAGGCCTCCTAACATCAAATATTACATAAATGTAACACAATTATTTGTATTCCAACACAATATTTGCTTGTTTTTTCAAACTCGATAACAGAACTCTAAAATTCATATGGAAGAATAAAGATGAGGACTGCTAAGAAAACATCTGATATTTACTTCAAATTTTTGTAAACTGAAGTAAAAAAAGGAATATATTGTCAAAAGATACTACAATACTCTACAGAATCTGATATTTTAGCTGAAACTCTATATCACATAATTACAAGGTTGGCTAGGATATGTGGAAACTTCCACACTCATATGCTGCTGGTGAGAAGGTATATCAGTAAAGCTGCTTTGAAAAATAGTTCAGTAAGTTAATATCTGATCCAATTTTCATTCTAGATACGGTTGGACCTCAGAATCTATAGCAACTAGTTCCAGGATACCACTTAACACAATCTAGTAATGTCTTTATCATCTATATTTTTCGGATAAGAAAACTAACATACTGAATTAAGTTTCTTTCATAAAGTTATACTTCTAGTAAGAGGTAGGGTCAGTATGTAAAATGCAGGTTTGTTCAGTCTTTGAAGTCTGTGCTCTTAAATGTCTCATATTTCTGTAAGAAATTAAAATTATTTAGAATAAAAACAGATTAAAAAAAGAGAAAGAAAGGTAAGAGGATTATTTTTTAGGCAGAATTTACTTTCTAGGAATAAAAGAACAGTTCACTATTAGATAATCTATTAAAATAATTCAGAATGCTAAAAGATTAAAAGATTTTTTTCCCTTAAAATAGAAATATTTAAGAACCAGGCATCTGACACACTCCTGGAATCCCAGCTAGTTGGGAGGCTAAGGCAGGAAGATTGCAAGTTCCAGGCCAGCTTCAGAACTTAGTGAGACCCTTAGCAACTTAGGGAGACTGTCTCAAAATAAAAAATAAAAAGGGCTAGGAATGTGGTAGAACACCCTAGGGTTCAAAACACAGGACCACTACCAAAAAAAAAAAAAAAGGTAGTAAAATAAAGCAGATCCCATGGGAGTGGAACTGATTCCTGACTGGAGAGAACAGGCATTGAAGAGTTTCCCAGGAAGGACGGTACTCAATTCCAGCAAGGTCCTCTACCCTTTCCCATAATCATGTCCTAAAGGACAGAAAATGGATGGAAAGCACAGCTTAAGACACACAAAGGTGGCCTGGAGTGAAAGATAACAGGTCTCAAGCGACAAGATTGGCAAGAAGGCACACCTAGCATAGTTAGAGCAAACAGCAAGTCTGGACAGAAGTGTCCACATGAAGCACAAACAAGACAAAAGGAGACAACACAGCAATACTGCAAGACAATAATGCATAAAAATGAAAGGAACAAGGGAAGCGAAAAGACAATGAAAGAAGAACCCAGCCTGGAAGAAAGCAGAAGCCAAGAAAGGAAATGGATACTTCCCAAAAGTGATTCACAAAATAAATAAGACTGAATTAAAAAAAAAATTTATATATATATACATACATACATGCGCCAAAAGATTAGGTGAAACAAGACACAGAACAGGGACCTTTTTAAAAAGTTAAGAAATTATTACACATCTAATACTTAAAACATAAACATCAAAGAAGAGAAGAGAGCTAAAAACTATTATGTTGAGAAACACTGATGTAATCCAACACATATTAGAAAAAGAATTGAAGCACACTAAAGACTTATATGGAGAACAAAGTTACCCAGGAATTCAATAAATTACACAGAAAACAGCATAAGGGAATAACACAGAAAAAAACTTCAAAATAGAAGAACTGAATCTGCAGACTGAAAGAGCATCCCGTATGCCAGCAGTGGGTGGGGACCGATAAATCAGAAAACTGACATTGAAACATAACCAGGTAAGTAACTGAACATAAAGTATAAAAATAAACAAACAAACAAAATAAAAGTATTGTGTCCTTCTGCAACTAAAAAAATATTAAAAAAAGAAAAGAAAAAAGGCAGAAATTGCCAAGCACGGTAGCGGACATCTATATTCCCAGCAGTTTGGGAGGCTGAGCAGGAGGATCTCAGTGGTTTGGGAGGCTGAGGCAGGAGGATCTCGAGTTCAAAGCCAGCCTCAGCAACACTGAGGTGCCAAGCAACTCAGTGAGACCCTGTCTCTAAAATAAAATACAAAATAGGGTTAGGGATGTGCCTCAATGGTTGAGTGCCCCAGAGTTCAATCCCTGTACCTACTCCCCTCCAAAAAACAGCATAAATGCAGAAATCAGAATAGGCTGGTCTTGACTTCTATGGATCAACATTAAAATTCTGAGGGTAAAACTACAGTGGAACTCCAAAACAGATACCCAGCCAGGTTGTCATTCTAGAATAAAGGCAAATAGATTGGTATCAGGGAACAGGAGTATCCCAGGAAAAAAAAGTTTCTGAATTAAATCAAACTAGTCAAGAGAATCAAAATTAAGGAGATAAAGAGAAGGAAGGCTGGCAAAAATACAAATGTCCTTAAGTTAACAGATTTTAAAACCACTTTAATCCTTTATATTTGTTTATACATTTTGTCTTATTTAAATCTTTGTTAGGTGGGAGAGCAGGAGAGTTCTACCACTGAGCTACATCCCCAGCCCTTTTATTTTGAGACAGGCTCTTGCTAAATTGTAAAGGCTGGCCATGAACTTGAGATCATTCTGTCTCAGCATCAGGATTCACTGAAATGACAAGCATGTGCCACCAAGCCTGACTTCTTTAAATCTTCCCAGAAATTCACAGAAGTTTCTTTCTTCTGGTAAAGAAAAATTTGTCTGATTAAACCAGTTCCTTCCATTCATTTGTGTTAAATCACTTAAAAAAATTTTAAACTAAACACAGTATGAAACTTTGAAATTTTTAGTTCAACTTCCTAACCACAATAAAATCATCAAAATTAGGAAATTAAGCTGGGTGCGGTGGTGCATGCCTGTAATCCCAGTGACTGGGGAGGCTGAGGCAGGGGGATCACAGTTTCAAAGCCAATCTCAGCAATGGCAAGGCACTAAGCAACTCAGTGAGACCCTGTCTCTAAGTAAAAAAAAAAAAAAAAAAAAAAAAAGGGCTGGAGATGTGGCCCAGTGGTCAAGTGCCCCTGAGTTCAATCCCTGGTACCAAAAAAAAGGAAATTAATATTCATACTTCTATCTAATCCCCATAACCTACTCCAATTTCATCAATTGTTTCAATGATGCCTTTTTTTTTGGCGGGGTGGGGAGGAGGACACTAGGGATCTAACCCATGGGTACTCTACCACTGAGCTATACCCCCAGCCTTTTTCAGTTT
Source organism: Marmota marmota marmota (assembly GCF_001458135.2). NCBI lineage: Eukaryota > Metazoa > Chordata > Mammalia > Rodentia > Sciuridae > Marmota > Marmota marmota. The sequence goes on from NW_025999891.1 coordinate 1,409,427, forward strand.
GAGACAGGTTTATCAAACAGGACCCTCCTGCCACAACCTCTCAAGAGGCTGGGACTACAGGTGAGCACCATGCTGCCCAGTTGGATGGTTCCCTTAATAGCAAAAAAGATCTAGTTACATTTAATTATCACATCTCTTTAAACTCCTTCAATCTGCAAGTTTGTAAATTTTTCTTTTACTTTCAAGTTTGAAATTCTGAAGATCAAAGATCAGTTATTTTGTAAATATCCCTCACTTGCCTGAGGCTTCCTCATAATTGGATACAAATTATATACCTTTGGCAAGAATATGACAGAATAGTTTCTGAGTTACTACTGTATTCTATTAAGTGACACATGATGTTCACTTGTTGCATTACTGGCAATTTTATCACTGACATTAGAATATGTCAGGTTTCTTCCCTGTTAAAATTTCTTTCTAGGGCTGGGGATGTGGCTCAAGTGGTAGCGCGCTTGCCTGGCATGTGTACGGCCCGGGTTCGATCCTCAGCACCACATACAAAGATGTTGTGTCCGCCGAAAACTAAAAAAAATAAATATTAAAAAATTCTCTCTCTCTCTCTCTCTAAAAAAATTTCTTTCTAGGGCTGGGGTTGTGGTTCAGACGTAGACAGACATAGAGTGCTCACCTAACATGCATGAGGCATTGGGTTTGATACTCAGCACCACATAAAAATAAAATGAAGATATAATGTCGGGCTGGGATTGTGGCTCAGTGGTAGAGTGCTTGTCTAGCACAGGCGAGGCCCTGGGTTCGATCCCCAACACCACATAAGTTGGAGGTCAGCCTCAGAAACTCAGCAAGGTCCTAAGTAATTTAGGAGATTCTCTCTCAAAGTAAGAAATTTTTTAAAAAAGGGCTTGGGATGCAGCTCACTAGTAGAGCACCTCTGGATTCAATCTCCAGAACTAAAAAAAAAAAAAAAAAAAAATTCTGTTTTTAATTAATAGTTATGTTATTAAGAGGTACTTTAATTCTATAAATATCTTCTTATCAAATCTTCACCCAATTATTTTAATATTTGTTGTAGGCTGAATAATGATTCCACAAAACATACCCACATCCTAATTCCTGGAACCTGTGAATGTTACTTGATATGGCAAAAGGGGACTTGGCAAATGCAACTAACTTGAGGGCTAAAAGGAGAAGATCATCATAGAAGAGTCATAAATGCAATCACAAGTATCCTCATAAGAGGGGAAACTGAGAATTGACAGGCCAAAGAGAAGGCAATATGACAATGGTGGCACACATTGGAATGATGCAGCCATAAGTCAAGAAATGCCAGCAGCCACAAGAAGCTGGAAGAGTCAAGGACTGCATTCTCCCAAAGCTTCCAGATGGAACACACAGTCTGCTGACACTAGTGAAACATCTCAACTTCTGGACTCCAGACAAAATAGTTTGTTGTTTTATTTTGTTATTATTTGGTAAGTTTCTATTGCTTTAAAGCACCAAATTTGAGGTAGCAGCCACTAGAAACTTAACCAGCACTTATCATGCATCAGTCATTACCATGATGGTAGCCAAATGCTGATTTTCTAATTATATAATTCCTTCTTCTTTTGTAAGATGGCAGTCAGAAAAATCTTTCTATTCCAATCACATACATTCATTCATTTATCCAGGATTTATGAATTCCTATTTCCTCCAATAGGCTTAAGTCTATTACTATCTTGATTTTTCAAGTTGTCCCAATTTGGCAATTTTAAGGCCCTGACACCAGTTTCTGTCATTTTGACATGACTTCCTTACTCTTCTAGAATAATAAGATATTTTAGGATCATCTTAGAATTTTCAAGCCTGCCAATCACATAAAAGCAAAACACATACAATTATGTATAGTACACAATTCCTGATAATAATAACAACTATATTACTAAGTTAATGTATTTACTATACTTTAAAAAAATTTTTTTTAGTTGTTGACGGAGCTTTATTTTATTCATTTATTTATATGCAGTGCTGAGAATTGAACCCAGTGCCTCACACTTGTGAAGCAAGCACTCTGCCACTGAGCCATGACCGCAGCCCCTATGTACTATACTTTTTATTGTTAGAATGTACTCCTGATTACTAGAGAAACAAGTTAAATCTAAAACGGTTGCCATGCTATGCTAGCAGCAGCTTCATTCTTTTCATGTTTGGATCTCTTGACTGCACCAAGAAGCCACATCCAACGATGACCTCTCCCATCTAGGCTTGTGTAAATATACTCTATGATGTTCACACAATGACAAAATTACCTAAATGCATTTCTCAGAACAACCTCAGTCATTCTTTTTTCTTATTTGTGATGCTGGGGATTAAACCCAGGGCCTCCTGCATACAATCTACCACTGACCTACATCCCTAGCCCTGAAGTATCACAATCTTTAAGTGACATGATTAAAACTTTCAACTTAGAATTCGACACCTGATAAAACCAGCTTAACCAAAAGTCAAAATAAAGACATTTTTACATAATAGTTTTACCATTCAAACTCTCCCTTTAAGTTTCTAAAAGATGTGCTTTAGAAATTGACCAAGTTGGGGACTGGGTTGTAGCTCTGTGGCAGAGTGCTTGCCTAGCATGTATGAGGCACTGGGTTTGATCCTCAGCACTACATAAAAAATAAACCAATAAAATAAAGGCATTCTGTCCATCAACAACTACAAAAAAAGAAAGAAAGAAAGAAAAAGATATTGACCAAGTTGGGCACAGTGGCACACATCTGTAATCCTAGTGACTAGAGAGGCAGAAACAGGAAGATTGCAAGTTGGAGGCCAGCCTTGGCAACTTAGTGAGATCTTGTCTCAAAAACAAAACAAAAGTTGGGGATATAGTTCTGTAATAGAGCACCCTAGGGTAATAGAAGACCCTAGGGTTCAATCCTCAGCAATTAAAACAAAACAAAAAGAAAGAAAAATTGAACCAAAAAGGAAGGAGTGTGGCTAAAGAGGCAAAGGTGAGCTACCAAAATATAAGCAACCCTCAATAGGTGCTGACTCTAGGAGAGAATAAAGTTAACTGGAGGAAATAAAAAACAAAGTTGAACCTTCAATCCAAACAAAGTCTTAAAACTTTTTTTTTTTAAACCATGGTAAAAACACATAAAAATATGACATGCTTTAGAACCTATGTTCCCTCAAATATAGATTTTTTTTTTTTAATATAAGAATTACCCAGGAAAGCAGAAATAGAATATAAAGCTTACAAACCAGCACGGGGAAAAGGAGGAAACTCAGTCAATCCCAGACAGGAAGAGAGAAAAATTAAAACAAACAAAAATACAGAAATATAAAATTAGAAAAAAAAGAATCAACATCAATTAAATCTCAAGTTGAATTTTATACCTATATGCTATTTATAAAAGTCATTCAAAATTTACAACAGAAAGGTTAAAAGTTAAAAGAAGGATAAGCTGGGTGTGGTGGCACAGCCTATATAATCCTATCGTCTCAGTAGGCTGAGGCAAGAGGATCACAAGTTTGAGGCCAGCCTCAGCAACTTAGCAAGGCCCTAAGCAACTTAGCAAGACCCTGTCAAAATAAAAAATAAAAAAGTGGAGGGATTGGGATATGGCTCAGTGGTTAAGCACCCCTGGATTAAATCCCTAGTACCCCCCAAAAAGAAAAAAAACAAATACAAGAAGGATAAAGATACACCTAACAGAAATAAATTGAAAAGCTGCTTGGAAATATACAGATAATTTAACATACATTAATATATCCTTAGTCATATGGGAATGCTTGTCATCTTTGCATCTCGTGTGTTTTGGTTACATCTTATAATTGAAAAACTAGACAGGAAAATAGTATATAAAGCACCTCCCCTGTAAAATGAATCATTCAGTAAAAGGAATAAGTTTTGTTCCCCACTGTACTTCTAGCATATAACATCTACTTGGGAGGCTGAGGCAGGAGAAGCACAAGTTTCAAACCCAGCCTCAGCAACTTAGCAAGACCCATGTCAAATTTTTTAAAAAATGTAAAAGGCTAGGGATGTTGCTCGTGGTAAAGTTCAATACTAGCAAAAATAAATAAAATTAAAAAAAAAAAAAAAGACTCCAAAAAAAAAGGAACAATTAGGGCTGGGGCTGAGGCTCAGCAGTAAAGCGCTCACCTAGCACATGCGATGCCCTAGGTTCGATCCTCAGCACCACATAAAAATAAATAAATAAAATAAAGGTATTAAAAAAAGGAACAGTATTATGTAATTAAATATATCTTTTTGTTGTAGTAAGTGACCTCTTCTCTTCATTAAAAGATACTAAAAACAGGGAAGAAATTAGAAATGAGGTCTTTTGCAGTGGCACAAACTTTTAATCCCATCAACTCATGAGGTTAAGGCAGGAGGATCACAAAGTTTGAAGTCAGCCTGGGCAACTCAGCAAGACCCTGTCTCAAAATCTAAACAAATAAATATAGAGAGCTGGGGGTGTAGCTCAGCGGTACAGAATCTCTGGGTTCAAAGCCCAGTATCAAAAAAAAAAAAAAAAGAAAGAAAGAAAACGAAATTAGAAAAAATTGTAGTTATGCATTCTGCTTTGATCTGCTCTGAGATTTCCGATTTGTTGCCATATTTCTCTTGATACCACGTTTTAGACACCTGAGCTCAAACTCATTACTGCCTTTTAAAAATTCCTAATTGAATTTTGGCATCTAATAAAATTCTCTGTTCGAACTCCATTCTTTAATAAAATAAAACAGAAAACATAACACATACCTTCCATCTTTCAGAGTGTTAACAATAAATCGGTTAATTTGGCAAATACAATTACTGGACAACCGTTCTTCCTCAACAAGAGGGTTCAACTGTGTTGCCAACATAAAAGCTGAAAAGCACAAAGATTACTTTAGCCTCTAAAACAATTCAGTCTTAAGAATCTGAAAGCTAATTACAAAGAAAAAGAATGACTTAAATATGGTCCTATTCAAGGACTAATCAGATTCTGCCTACTCAAAAACAGTATAATCAACTATGTGTTCAACATCTGCTGCTATTCTTAAATGTATATATTTCTTAAAGGGCCAAAATTAATTTTTTTCATCATTTAGGTTTCTTGACAAAAACTAAAAAAGTCTTTTCTAGATCTTTCACATTGTGACTAGAGATAGCAAGCCCATATTCTGAAAATTCTTTCCTGTCTTCCTTTTAAAGCTTCCTACACAGAAATAAAATCCCCAAAAATGCAAGTATAGGACAGCTAACCCATCACAGTCACTAAATGTCAATATCATCCTTAGGGAAATTAATCAAAGAAAACGTAGAGCACCAGTTAGTGAAAATTAATTAAGCCAAGTGGCAGCTTTCCACTACATCCAGTCTATTGTTAGAACACTCTCCAAGAGCTGCAATTCTGAATAAAGTGCACAGTCAAGCAAATGCTGACTTCAGGAAGGTGCTAAAATATTGAAATCTAAGTACTAGTTGTACTTTTTATTTAAATACAAATTCTTAGATTTATATATCATACTCACATGACAGAGTGTTCAATCCATCACTCATAAGCAGTCGATAGCGCGGTGGACTATTCCCTGTTGTGATGGGACGGATGTTCTAGGACAGAAAACTTGATTCATTAGCCAGATTTGCTGCCCAATCCCCAAAGATAAGTAAACCTTAGTGGTAGGACAGTGGGTTTGCCATTAGTTCAACATAAAATGAGGGGCTGGGGTTGTGGCTCAGTGGTAGAGTGCTTGTCTAGCACATGTGAAACACTGGGTTCAATCCTTAGCACCACATAAAAATAAACAAATAAAATAAAAGTATTGTATCTATCTTCAACTAAAAATATTAAAAAAGAAGAAGAAGAAGATAAGATTCTCATTCTCTTGCCACTTAAACCTAAACAAAAGAAAAACTGGATTAGATGATTTTCCCACCAACCTCTCTCCTCAAACACAATACAGACCAGAATAAAATGAATTGCCAATACTTCTGTGTTCCCTCTTCCCTAACTAAAATTTGGCTGAAAATCATCCCCCAAATAATAATAATTTTAAAAAACAACGTACCTAGTTTATACAAGATAATATATAGGAAACATGCTAAAAATAATAAATAAAAATTTTAAAAATCCTTGAACTGCAGGGGCTTACAATTGGGATGGAGATGGAAGCAGAAAGACACATGCAATAAATGCACCTAACGATATGGGGCAGAGCCGATACATTTACTTGAACTTGAAGTTCATTTTAGGTATCTCTCTGCAGGTTACACGTAAGGCAGATTTAAACAAGATAAACCTAAAAGCAAAGTGACAAGTAAGAATTGTACTAATGCATTACAGTCATCAACCAACCATGGAAAAGAATATAGACACAAAGCATTAAATCTGAATCCCCCAAAGGTTTAACTTTAGCTCACATAATTAAAAAAAAAAAAAAAAAAAAAAGGCCTGGTTTCTTTCCCAGGTATGATGTGGACTGGCCTACTTTTTTTTTTTTTTTTTTTTTTTTGTAGTGATGGAAAGAATTTCCTGAAGTGGACAAATCTGTATGTTCTTCATCAAACATATTTAACATGAGTCTAAAAAATGTTCAACATCCTGGGCTGGGATTGTGGTTCAGGGGTAGAACACCTGCCTAGCATGTGTGAGGCACTGGGATCAATCCTCAGCACCACATAAAATAAGTGAAATAAAGGTATTATGTCCATCTGCAAATAAAAATATTTTTTAAAAAATTCAACATCCTGAATTGGAAAAAATTTCTCAAAGACCTTACTGGAACAAATGGCAAAAGACTATATAATAGCTAAAGGGAAAGAAAATTACATACAGAGGTACTTACAATGACCTGGAGTATAGGTTTTATGGATGTATCTCCCTGTTGCATTATGGCCTGAAAGAGTAAAAACAGATTGCAAGATATGCACTCAAATCACCATTAAAAACCAACATATTTTTTACAGTTTGATATATGGAATAAACTACACATAATATTGTTGTAGGAATAGTAGGGCATGGTGGTACATGCCTGTAATCCCAGTAAAATTGAGTCAGGAAGATTTCCAAGTTCAAGGCCAATCTCAGCAATTTAGTGAGACCACAAGCAACTTATTGAGACTCTATCTCAAAATACAAAATAAAAAGGGTTGGGGATGTGACTCAATGGTAAATGCCTCTGGGTTTAATCACCAGTACCAAAAAACAAAACAAAAAAAAAGTCAGAGTCAGTCATTTGAAAAATCTAATTTATCACTCTGAACAAATCACAGGAATGCCTGTTTTCAAAGAAAACAACAAACAGTATCTGTTGCCAAAAGTGTTTCCTTGTAAAAATCAGAACTTTTGAATATTTACATTCACTACTATCAACTTTAAAGTTTCACAATACTTTTCTCATGAAATCACTGGTAATGTTAATGAATTTGAGTTTTTGATATAGTGAAATACATCAACAATTGGAAGATCTGCATAATGTAATGAGCTAATATTTCCCAAATGACTAATACATGTTAAAAATAACACAAAGTGGGGGCTGGGGTTGTGGCTCAGAGGTAGAGCACTTCACCTAGCATGCATGAGGTACTGGGTTTGATCCTCAGCACCACATTAAAAATAAAGGTATTGTGTCTATCTGCAACTAAACACACACACACACACACACACACAGGGAGTTCAGTGTGGTAACACATCCCTATAATGTCAGCTACTCCAGAGGTTGTGGAGGATTCAAAGTTTGAGGCCAGCCTGGATGTAGCGCAGTAGTAGAGCAGCTGGGTTCAATCTCCAGCATCACCAAAAAAAAAAAGAGAGAGAGAGAGAGAAAGAGAGAGAGAGAGAGAGAAAGAGAGAGAGAGAGAGAGAGAGAGAGAGAGAGAGAAAGGCCATAAAAGGATATTAAAACACTCCTCCCTTTTTCAATTACATTATCTTGTGTGAGGCCAGATTTCCTTCATATAATTCAAACCAAACTAGACTGAATGCAGAAGTGGATATGAAAACCTACATATCATGTTTTCTACCAAGTGCCAGATTAATGAGGTGTACAAAAATGTAAAACATACCACTTTTTCACTATTTTTGTTTTGAAATGTTTTTCACTAAATGTTACTTGTGTTAATGGATGACTGTACTATTATTTTAAATGAGTAAACATTTTTAAACATCTTGGTTATAATTTCAAATTATAAATATTACAAATATAAACCAAAACACACACACACACACACACACACACACACACACACAAACTCCCAGTGGGCCTCAATGATTTTTAAGAGTCTAAAGATGATTCTAGGGCTGGGGCTATAGCTCAGTGGCAGAGCACTTGGCTAGCACGAGTGAGGCACTGGGTTAGATCCTCAGCACCACTTAAAAATAAACAAATAAAATAAAGGTACCTATCCATTTCCAACTACAAAAGAAATTTTAGGAAAAAAAAAAGACGGTTCTAACAAAATTATGGATTGAATGTTTGTTTTTTAAATATTTATTTTTTAGTTGTAGTTGGACACAATTCCTTTATTTCATTTATTTACTTATATGTGGTGCTGAGGATTGAACCCAGGACCTCACACATGCTAGGCACATGCTCTACTATGAGCCACAACCCCAGCCTCTGGATTGAATGTTTGTGACTTCCCAAATTGATATGTTGAAAACCCTATTCTCCAATATGATTGCATTAGGTAAAGCCACCGGGAAGCAACTAGTTTTAAATGAGGTCATAAACATGGAACAACCCTCTCGCAATGGGATAAGAGACCAGTGCTCTCTCCCTGCAAAAGCACAGACATCATGTGAACATATAGCAAGACGAAAGCAGTCTAAAAGCCAAGAAGTGGGCTCTAACCAAGAATCAAACCTACTGGTACCTTGATCTTGGACTCCCAGTCTCCAGAAATGAAAAAAAAATTAGTGTCTGTTTAAGCCATCAGGGCTATGGTATTTTTTTATATAGTAGCCCCAGCTGACTAAGAAGATACACAGTCCAAGAGTAAAGAATACAGCTAACCATCAATAGAGATAAATATGAATCAAGAAATAAAATACATAAATAATCCAAAAGTCAGGAAACCTAAAAACAAAAAAACCAAACCAAATAGAAAACAAGTAGCAACACAAAAAATTTAAAATCTAAATATATAATTATATTAGGTGTAAGTGGTTTGAGCATTCCAACTAAACGGCAGAAATTGTAAGAATGAACTATTTGCTGTCCACAAGAAAGGCAATTTAAACATAAAAAGACAAATTAAAAGTCAAACACTGGCCTGTGGTGGTGCATGCCTGTAATCCCACCGGCTTGGGAGGCTGAAGCAGGAGGATCACAAGTTCAAAGTAGCCTCAGCAAAAGCAAGGTGCTAAGCAACTCAATGAGACCCTGTCTCTAAAGAAAATACAAAATAGGGCTGGGGATATGGCTCAGTGGTTGAGTGCCCCTGAGTTCAATTCCCAGTTCCCCCCCCCCCACAAAGTCAAACATTGGGTAACGCACAGTAGTGCAGGCCTGTAATCATAGTAACTTGGGAGGTTAGGCAGAAGGATGGCAAGTTTAAGGTCAGCCTGAGCGATTTAGAAAGACTCTCAACTCTGTCTCAAAATGAAAAATAAAAAGGGCTGGGAATGTAGCTCACTGGGAGAGCCAAGCCACCCTGGGTTCAATCCCCAGTGCCCGCTCCAAAAAAACCATGAAAGTGAAGTACCACTTTGTCTTTCCCAATTTGTCTTAAAGTCTCAAGGCAATAGCTATAAATTAAATGAGGACTACCATTTGTGATCACTTCCCAGGCTTCAGCACTTAAAAATTCCAATTTATTCAAATAATCACTTGACTCTTGGAGGGCACAGAAAGTTATATTAACTAAATAAACAAAAATGTAAATATACATATATAATTATTTATAATAGGAAATATACACTAAACATTTACTATATCAGGCACCACCTGTAATCCCAGCAACTAGAGGCTGAGGCAGGAAGATCACAAGTTTGGTAAAGCTTTTGGTAAAGCCTCAGCAGTTTACCATGTATCAGGCAGCGGGCTAAGCACTTTAAAATGTAATAACATGGGCTAGGGATATAGTTCAGTTGACAGAGTGCTTGCTTTGCATGCACAAGGCTCTGGGTTCAATCCCTAGCACCACACACATAAAAAAGTAATAATACACTTAATCCTCCCACTAACCTTACAAGTAACAGGTATCATTTCCCTTGTTTTACAGGAAAGGAAAAGAGGTTAGTATCTAGCCCAAAGTAACACATCTAATAAGCAAATAAAGAGAAATTAAGGTCTCAAAGTAAAGACATTTAAGCCAGCTGTGGTGGTGCATGCCTGTAATCTCAGTGGCACAGGAAGCTGAAGCAGTAGGATTGCAAGTTCAAAGCCAGCCTCAGCAATTTAGCAAGGCCCTTAGCAACTCAAGAAGACTGTCTCAAAATTTAAAAAGCTGGGGATGGGCTAGGGTTGTGGCTCAGTGGTACAGCACTCGCCTCGCACGTGAGAGACCCTGGGTTCGATCCTCAGCACCACATAAAAATAAATAAACAAAAATAAAGATATTGTGTCAATGTATAACTAAAAAAAAAATTAAAAAAAAAAAAAAAGGCTGGGGATGAGAGTTGGGGACTAGGGTTGTGGCTCAGTGGTAGAGCACTTGCCTAGCATGTGTGAGGCACTGGGTTCGATTCTCAGCACCACATATAAACAAATAAATAAAGGTCCATCAATAACTAATAATAAAAAAAAAAAGGCTGAGGATGTAGCTCAGTGGTTAAGCCCCTGGGTTCAATCCTTGGTACAAAAAAAAAAAAAATTATTTGTTTAGTAAGGAAAGTCAAATGAAGACTTTACTGAAACAGTAATTGATCTGAATTTGAACATTATGTTAGCTAATGAGGTAGGAGTCAAGAACAATCCAGGCAGAAGAAAAAGAATGATCAGGGCACTGAGAGAAGGCAAAGGCAGACAGTATACAGGCTAGATGGGAATGGTGGGAGCCCGGTATGCCAAATGAGAGCAGCAGGGGCAAGAAATGATGGTGCCAGTGTGGGTGGAGAAAAGTCAATGGGCTTAAAAGATCTATATGGAGATAAAATACACTTCACTTAGTAATGGACTGGGCAACCAGAGTGATGAAGAATGTAGGAAGAATGACTCCTCCATTTCCTGCTAGCATAACTTTCTAAAGGTATCATTCGCTAAAACAAGTACATCAAGAGGTCGCGACTTAGGCACCCCTTATGTAATGCATTTGCTGAATTTGAGATGGCTTTGAGAATCAAGAAGGCAGACAGACTACAGAAGCTCCTCTTTTAGAGTAAAGATGGCTGGCACAAAGGAATTAGTGCGACTGACATCTAGATGGCAATGAAATTGCCCAGGGAGAAGAGGGCCTAGAGGGAATCCGGAATGAACAGAAATTTACAAAAAGAGGCCTACAAATACGATGGGAAAGACTAGCTGAGCCACAGAACCCAGAAGACGACAGTGTTAGCAAAAGGCAGCATGGATCAATACAGGCCCAAACAATTCTGAGTATTCATCTAAGTTGAAATTTGAAAAGCGGCTGTCGAACTTGGCGACTTGGACGGGTAACTTTCATCAGTTTTCTATAGTGATCAGAGGACTGTCTGATTGGAGAGGGCTAGTGGGAGGTACGGAAATGAAACAGGGGAAAGGAACAACTCTACGAAAGTTTGGGTGTGGATGGGGGAAGAGGAGGAGACAATGTGGCCGCAGGTGGACGAGGGGGGGGTCGTTTGTTTTGTTTTCTTAATTAGAAAAGTGAGCCTGTTTAAATGACAACGAAAAAATCCTTTCAGGAAGCACTGAGAGAGACCCTAGGCTGTCCTCCCCACGGTCCTCCACTTCTCCCCCTCCAGCGTTCCTTCCCCATAGCCTGCGGCTCCCTCCCGCTCCGCTCCCCACAGTTCCGGGCCTACAGCCTCCCGAAGCCACCGGCTCGGTTTCCAGATGTCTTCTCACCGCAATGGCCCCCTCGCTCAACGGTCCGACCATGGTTCCAGGGCTCTAACTCCCGCGCTCGCGCTCCTCGGCTCCCCAACTTCACTACCGGGGTCCCGCGGGCTGTGCAGCGATTGGCCGGAGAAACTGTGCGCGCCACTCCCGCCCCCGACGTGTGCGCGACGCTGGGGCGGGCCTAGGCGCCGAGCAGCCACCGCATTGGTCGAGGCTCGATGGGCGGTCCACGTGATTCGCCCGTGGTTGGGTCCGAGGCCAGGTGGCGGGATGGCGGGTTCTGGGGGTGAGGCATAGATCCAAATTGCGCGCGCAGTGATTGGCGGGAGCCCCTGAAGGCGCTGGCGCCCTCTTCAAGGTCCTTTCGCAGCGGGGTTTCGGAAGCGTACCCGCCAAGGCCTTTGGCGGATGGGCCGCAGGGTAGCCCAGAGAATAGAGTTGTTTTCTGATAACGGTTCTAAATATAGTCAAAGCAGTGACCTGGTTCTTTCGGCAACCCACTGCAGGCCTCCCGCCCGTGCCAGGCCCAGAGCTTGGCACCGTGGGATCCCTGAAGGTAAAGAAGCCTCAGATGTGAGCACAGTCTGTTTGGGGAATTTCTACCCAGAGGAGCCCACACTCAAGGTAGACAAGGTATGGGCCCCCAGTGCGATGCATCACAGGTGGAAAATCAGGAAGGCAACCCAGACGAGGTGCCATTTGAACCGAATCCAGTAAGTGTGGGTATTTGCCAGGTGGACTCCAAATGACTGTGGATTCTGGAAGAACAAATGGCCTATGCAAAAACATTGGAGAGAGGAAATTACCTGGCAAGCCTGGGAATAACAATGAGTAGCTCAGTATGGTAGGATACCGAGGAAGAGGAGAATTAGAAAGTAAGCCAAAGATCAAATAATGACGAATTTGTAGTGGGTTTCCCTGTATGCTAGGAGGAATGAATTGACAGAGGACTGAGGTCTCTCCCAATGTGCGGAGTAGATTTGAAAGGGAAGGAAGGATGGGATTGAGGGGATGGAGGCTGTTATAACACTCTGGAAAGAATCCTCCAATGAGCTGTGAGTGGCATAGGCCTGTGATCCCAGTTACTCAGGAGGCTGAGGCAGGAGGATCACAGATTCAAAGCCAACCTGGGCAATTTAGCCAGAGACAGACAGACACACATACACACACACGATGGTGAGAGCTTTGATGGAAAGAATGATCTGGAGATTGAAGCAGAAAACTGATTTATGGAGAGAAATATTTAACTTAATAGTTGCTAGTGTGAGTGGAAAATAAAATCTGGAGTGACTTGGGCAACTAGGGAAGATGGAAATAAAGAAGGACTGGGATGGTAGCTATCTACTGTAATCTGATTGTCTTTGTATAACCACTACCTACCATAATTCCTGGAACAAAGTAGGCTTTTGATAAATGTTTCTGACTGAGTTTGTTGAGTGGATTGGCATGACAAAATATTGATCCTTCTTCAGCATATGAACAATTACAATAGAAGACCATAAGGATCGATTTTGTTGCTTTACATTTGCTTGGATGAAATCTTGATTTTCTAGAATTATGCATTTGTAGAAATCTGAATTCTTCATTTCTTACTCACTTTACAGACCTGAAATAGAATGGATCTGCCTGTGGATGAATGGAAATCATACCTATTTCAGAAGTGGACTTTACTCCCGAAGTCTGTTCAGGTCACCATTTCCAAAGCAAAGACTTTGAGTGATATCTTTCTTCACTCCTCTTCGCTTCTTCAGTAAGTGAATGGAAGCTTTAACCAGGAAAGTTTCAATCTGAGAAATGTTCTCTTTTGTCATTTGCTGTGAAGTAATATTCTTTGATGGAAAGGTTAAATAACTTCAGATTTATGTATTTTAGGGAATTTAGCAGATCTTGCTATGTGATAATTTATTGAACATAGAAAACTAATTGATGTGAGTTTTGGGAGAAGAGTAACATGATCTGATTATATTTTAAAACAGAGATTAGCAAAACTACAGCCCAAAAGGTAAATCCATCCCACTTCCTGTTTTGTGTAGCCCACAACTAGTAATGGTTTTTACAGATAAACAGTTGCAATTGATTTGATGATAAGGAACACAGGCTTTGTACACTAAGCAAAATGGTGCCCATTTAAAAAAAAAAAAAAAAAAAGAATTTCAGTTTTCGCAATAGTAGACCTGAATTATAAAAAATTGTTATCTATTATAATTATATTTTGAATTTTGTCAATAAAAAGGTTTGGGAAATTAATTTTTGTTATGTAAGTACCTTTGTAAGAGCTTTGGTTTTGTCTCTTGGCTCACAAAGCCTAAATATTTACTCTCTGGCCTATACCAAAAAAGTTTGCTGACCATTGTTTTAAAGGAATACTCTGACTGCTGTGTTGAGGATAGACAGGAGAGTAGCAAGGGTGGGAGCAGAGAGGACTGGAGGGCAGTTGTATTAACCCAGGTGAGAGACAAGATGATGATAACTTGGGCCAGTGTGGCAGTTGTCGGGAAGGGGAGAAGCAACTGGATTCTGAGGTATAGATTTAATAGCTTTCCTGACATGTGGCATGTAGTGTGTTAGAGAATGTAAAAAGCAACTCTCTGGAAGTAGAAGAATGACATTGTCATCACTAGGGAAAGCTACAGAGGTGGCTGTTTCAGAAAGGAAGACGAGGGCTTGATATTGGAGTTTTAGATATCTAGTAGACTCCCTCAGCTAAGAATGTTTTGTTTTGTTTTGTTTGCTCGTTTTACAGATTACATTTGCAATTGGTGATATCTAAATGAGTGTGGAGTTTAGGAGAGAGGCCTGGGGTAGAGATACAAATATGAAAGTTGAGCCAAGTACGCTGGTGCACGCCTTTAATCCCAGCAGCTCAGGAAGCTGAGGTAGGAGGAGCACGAGTTCAAAGCTAGCCTTAGCAACTTAGCAAGGCCCTAAACAACTCAGTGAGACTATGTCTCTAAAAATATTAAAAAAAAAAAAAAAAAAAGGGCTGGGGATGAGGCTTAGTGAATGCCCTGTCTTCAGTGTATACACACACACACACACACACACACACAAAAATATTAATGTTGAACATGGCTTTAAGAGCTGTGAATCTGGATAAGTTCACCAAGCAAGAAGGTATAGATACTTATTGCATATGATACACTTTGATATTTTCCCTTCTACTTATCTCATTTTAAAAATGCTAATCAGGACCCACTAAATTAATTTCATGACCCACTGAGTCATGACCTATAGTTTGAAAAATAATATCTAAAGCTCTACAGGATCTGTGGATTTCCTTTGCAGAATTTCCAAAAATAGAAAACTGCTGGTAAAACTTTGGAAAATAGATAGCTGTCCCAATACAGTTTATTCACAGCAAAATGTAATAATCAATGAGAATTGACAGCAATATAAATTAAAGAAGAGATTTCCTGTTTAATATTGAATTCCTTAAGACTCCAGCATGGGTTTTCTTTCCTGTTTACTGTATTCTCAACTGAGGTGGTCACATTCACACCTATGACTTCAGTTATCTCCTATATACTGATCACCTTTAAAATCATTATCTCAAACCCTTACCTCTGTTCTGAGACTCAGATATCTGAATCCAGCTGACTACTTGAAAGTCTCAAAGATACTTAAAATCCAGCTGGGTACGGTGCCGCATGCCTGTAATCCCAGTGGCTTGGGAGGCTGAGACAGGAGGATCACAAGTTCAAAGCCAGCCTCAGCAAAAGCAAGACACCAAGCAACTCAGTGAGAACCTATTTCTAAATAAAATACAAAATAGGACTGGGGATGTGGCTCAGTGGTCAAGTGCCCCTGAGTTCAATTACAAGTACCCCCCCCAAAAAAAAGATACTTAAAATCCAATGTATTCAAAACCAAACTCAGGATCCCACCCTCAAAATTATATTCCCTTTCAGTGATTCCTATCTTAGTGAATTGCATTAGCTTGTTTTTATTCATTATATTCAACAAGAAACCTAAGAGCCATTCCATATTAAACACTGAACTCATGATCTTCCCCCATGCTATGTCATATCATCTTATGTAATCTCTTAATGAATTGCACTATATCTGTCCAGAAACCTAGGAGTCATGTCTAATCTTTCCCTTTCCCTCACATCCCACATTATTCTCAAATCTTGTCTATTGTAGTACTGTGAATGCTATGTTTCTTTGGCATATGTACTTTTGCTTCTGGATAGGATATGATAGATCACAGAAGGCAACACTCTCAATGCAATTATAAATCTTTTATTTAATAAATGTTTTTAAAGATATAAGATAGCAACAAGAGCTAGAGGGACTAAAATTTCAGAGAGGGACAACTTCTTCCTAGGTGATCATTTTTTAGCATTTTCTTTCTTGGGATAATTTCAGGCCAAGGATCAGGCTGGACCCTAGCAGAGGAACTGTCCTGGAGGAAACGGAAGCCAAAAGACTCTATCTCAAAAAATAAAAAGAACTGGGGGATAGATAGCTTAGTGGTAGAGCACCTCTGGGTTCAGTCTCCAGTATCCCAAAAAACAAAACAAAATACTCTATATGTGCAAATGTACACAAAAGTGACCAATAATTAATCAGAAGAAAAATAAATAAATATTAGAAACAGACCAACTCATGTCCACATATAGGAGTTTGTAAGCAGGAATTTAAAATAACTATAATTAATATATTTAAGAAAATAGAAGGCTGAGATATTGTGTCCATCTACAACTAAAAAAAATTTTAAAAAGAAAATAGAGGAAAAAATGGACAAAGTAGACAAAAAAAGATGGAATTCAATGAAATATTGGAATCCATAAAAAGAACAACAAGCCAGACAATGTGGCACACACCTCCAATCCCAACTACTCAGGAGGATCACTGGAACTCAAAGAGTTCAAGGCCAGCCTGGGCAACATAGTTAGATCCTCATCTCAAAACAACAATAAAAGATTCAGGGCTGGGGATGTGGCTCGAGCGGTAGCGTGCTCGCCTGGCATGCATGCGGCCCGGGTTCGGTCCTTAGCACCACATACCAACAAAGATGTTGTGTCCGCCGAGAATTGAAAAATAAATATTAAAAAAAAATTCTTTAAAAAAGATTCAGATGTACTTCTAGAACTGAAAAATACTCATTTTAATTTGAACACTTCTGATTATTAGTGAAATAATGCTATTTTTCTGACATAACCCATTTGTATTTCTTCTATGAATTGGTTATTTGTGTTCTTTGCCCATATTTTCAATAGGTCATCTTTCTCTTATAAATGTATAGATCTTCATAAATCTGGCTATATGATTATTTGCTATATTTGTTGTTAATTTTCCTCCTAGTCTGTTTTATCTTTTAGCCCTTTTTATTGTGTCTCACCATACAGTCAGCCCTCCATATCCATGGGTCCTGTATCCATGGATTCACCAAAACTTGGATGGGAAACATTTGGGGGGATCCCCAGAAAGTCTCAAAAAGCAAAATTTGAATTGCGCCAAAAACTATACTTAATCCACACAAATGACATGATGTATGGCAAACCCTGCAGTAGCTTCCTGCCATTTCACAAAATCAAATCTCAATCTCTCTCCAGCACTCAGTGTTTGAGCATTGTTTGCTGCGTGTCTGGGCATCTTGCTCATGTAATATGTAATTAGGCCTATGGTGTTTATCAGTCCTAAGATGTACAGAATTCTTTTTTCTTATCATAGTTCCCTAAAGCATATAGCGTAACAGCTATTTATAGAGCTTTTATGCTGTTAGATATTGTAAGTAATCTAGAGATGATTTAAAGCATAAGGAATGATGTGCATAGTTATATGCAAATACTACATCATTTGATATAAGATACTTTAGCACCTGCAGATTTTATTATCTGCAGGGGCGCTGGAACCAATGCCCCTCGGGAAACAAGGGATGACAGTATATAAATTATGTGTATTTGTTTTAGCGTTTATAGCTGGCTTTTTTTATAACATTTTTTTTTTTAGTTGTAGTTGGACACAACACCTTTATTTCACTTGCTTATTTTTGTATGTGGTGCTGAGGATCAAACCCGGGGTCTCGCACGCGAGAGGCGAGCACTCTACTGCTGAGTCACAACCCCAGCCCCCTTTATAACTTTTATGTTATGTGTCTTGCTTAGTTAGGGTGGTCTACTTTTCCCCAGAATTACAAAGCTACTGGATTTCTCCTAATTTTTTTGATAGTTTTATGCCTTTTTTTTTTTTTTTTTGGCCATACTTGGGATGGAACCTAGGGGTGCTCATCCCTTTCTTTTCTTTGTTTTTTTTGAGAGAGGGCGGGGGTGGGGGGCTGCAAGTTGCCCAGCTGGCCTCAAACTTGTGATCCTCCTGCCTCAGCCTCCTGAGTCACTGGGATTATAGGCATGCACCACTACAAGCAGTTTATGCTTTACTTTAAAAAAAATTTTTTTTTTTAGTTGTACATGGACAGTGCCTCACAAGTGCTAGGCAAGCGCTCTACCACTGAGCCACAACCCCAGCCCCTATGCTTTATTTATTTATTTAGTTAGTTAGTTAGTTGTAGATGGACACAATATCTTTATCTTTGTTTATTTATTTTTAGGTGGTGCTGAGGATCAAACCCAATGCCTCATGCTTGCAAGGCAAGTGCTGTACCTCTGAGCTACAACCTCAGCCCACCCCTATGCTTTCTTTTAACTCTGTAATCCATCTGCAGCTTTGTAGAGATATAATTGAAAAATAAAAGTTATTATATATTTAAGGTATACAATATGAAATTATGATTCATGTACATATCTGTATGACGTGAAGGAGTATTCTAACCCCCCCCATAAACAGTTTTATCACAGCATTTATTGAATGGTCCAACCTTTCCCCAATGCTTCAAAATGCCGTACTTATTGAATCATTATTATATTTCTACTTACCATAACCAAAGGGTTTTAATTACCATGACTTTACAGTATCATTTCAGGACTCTGTTCAGTTTCAAGTAACCGAAACTCAGCTCAAATTATGAAACTGATAGCTATGAAACTAGGATGTGCAAAAGCAGATCTATTTTCAGACTGGGTTGTTATCCAGAGGCTCAGAGGATTTCATCAGACTCCATATTTTTTCATCTCAGACTCTGCATCTGGTGGATGCTGTAACTATTTGCAGCCTTGGACACACCCTGATTGCTAAATAGCTCCAAGGAAAGAGGCCATCTTTCTGGCATATTTCAGCAAAAGTTCTGAGTTGAGCTCAGAGTAACCTAACTGATCATATGCAATAACATTCACATTCCTTCAAATACAGATGTGTGGTTCCCTCCAATTTCCAGACCCTATTGTGATGTTGAGGTCAATCCTACTTCAACCCAAGGAATGATTTGTCCACTGAGATTTGCCAGAGGTAGGAGGAAGAGCCACTAAAAAGCAGGGAACTTTGTAGTATAAATGTGACTTAGCTATCTGTTAAGCCAAGTTTCCCCACATATATACATAGTCATTGTGCTTTTCTAAGAATATCTTGACTATGGTATATGCATTTCCCCCATGTGAACTTTAGAATTGGTTTGTCAAATTCCATAAAAAATGTCATTGGGTTTTTGATTGGGATTGTGTTGAATTTATAGATTCATTTAGGGAGACCTGACATGTTTACAATATTAAATTTCTTCATCCAAGTAAAGAGTTGTCTTGCCATTTATTTAGGTTTTCTTTTATGTGCTTAAGTAAAGTTTTATAGTTTTCTTTATATAGGTCTTGCACATTTCCTGTTAGATTTATTCTTACTTTGTTGTAAGGTAATCCTTCCCCCTCCCATAACATTCTCTAATTGGTGATTTGAAATGTAAATAAAAGAAATTCTTTATTATCTTAGAGCTGGCCACCCAACTGTACTTTCATGTTACTTCATCATTATTATTCTAATCCACTTGGAATATTTAGGTTGAGTAACTATATTTGTAAATAGTTATCCTCATTTTCAATATTTGTACCTCTTATTTTACTTTTTAATTTCATAGCTTTAGTTCAACCTTTAGTACAATGTTGAATAGTTATAGCCATTTAGGATAATTACCATTGATTTGTGGTATATACCATTTAAGGAATACCATTCAGTTTAAGGAAGTTGCCCTATATTCTTCTTCTTTTTTTATGGGGTGCAGTACCAGGGATTGAACTCAAGGGCACTTCATCACTGAGCCACATCCCCAGCCCTATTTTGTATTTTTTTTTTTTTTAGAGATAGGGTCTCACTGAGTTGCTTAGCGCTTCACTTTTGCTAAGGCTGGCTTTGAACTCTCAATCCTCCTGCCTCAGCCTCCTGAGCCACTGGGTTTACAGGTCTGTACCACCATGCCAGGTGCCCTATATTCTTTTGTGTGGGGATTGAACACAGGATGCTCTATCACTAAGTTATACCCCAGCCCTTTTTTATTTTTATTTTTTATTTTTATTTTTTATTTTTAAAGAGAGAGAGAGAGAGAGAATTTTTTAATATTTATTTTTTAGTTTTCGGCGGACACAACATCTTTGTTTGTATGTGGTGCTGAGGATTGAACCCGGGACGCACACATGCCAGGCGAGCGTGCTACCGCTTGAGCCACATCCCCAGCCCCCTTTTTTATTTTTAGTAAAAATAAATGAATAAAAAATTAAGTTGCTAAGCCTGACTTTGAACTTGTGATTCTCCTGAGCTGCTGAGATTATGGGTGAGAGCCACATCACCTGGCCTTTTTTTTTTTTTTGTAATTTTGAGACAAGGTCTTGCTAAACAGGTATTACAGGCCTGCATCACTGCACCTAGCTTGTATAATAATATTCTTAACAAAAAAGTATTGAATCTGATTCTAATCATGAGGAAATAATGAGACTAAACCAGAATGTGGAACATATTCCTGGTCTTGAGTCTTCAAAAATGTTACTGATTAAAAAGAATTGGCCAGACACTGTGGCACACACTTAAAATCCTAGCAACTCAGGAAACTGATGCTGGAGGATCACAAGTTCAAGACCAACCTCAGCAATTTAACAAGACCCTGTCTCAAAATAAAAGGGGGTGGGGGAGATGTGGCTCAGTGGTAGAGCACGCCTGAATTCAATCCAAGTACCACTAAAAAAAAAAAAAAAAAATTCAATGCTTCAATACAACCTTAATCCTGGATAGGGTTGACATGAAAAAAAGATATAAAGGACATTTTAAGAATAATAGGGAAGCAGGCACAGTGGCATACGCCTATAATCCCAGCAACCCAGGATGCTGAGACAAGAGGATTGCAAGTTCAAAGCCAGCCTCAGCAAGTAAGTGAGGCCCTCAGCAACTTAGCCAGACCCTGTCTCAAAATAAAAAATAAAAGGACTGGCGGGGGCTGGGGCTGTAGCTCAGTTGGTGAATGCTTGCCTTGCATGAATGAGGCACTGGGTTCCATCATTAGCACCGTATAAAAATAAACATTAAAATAAAGGCCTGCTGTCCATCTACAACTACAAAAATATTTTTAAAAAAAAAAAGACCTGGGGATGCAGTTTAGTGGGTTCAATCCCCAGTACCCCCCCCCCAAAAAAAAGAAAAGAATAATAGGGAAAATGTAAATTTAGATGATATTTGAATTTGTGTTAATTTTTTTTTAGTGATAATGATATTGTATTTATATAACAGAATATCCTTTATCTTAGCAGAGGCCTGCAAATATTTAGAGGTGAAATTCAATAATGGCTATACTTACTTTCAAATGGTTCAGAGGAAAACAATATGTTTACCTGGATGTGTGCCAGTTATTAAACTACTATTTCCAATCTCAAACTTCTGATTGAGTACTTCTGTACTCTATGACTGGGACTGAAATTTTCTGCTTTGCCAACTGATTCCATAAGAGATTGCTTCTGTAGGGCTCCAGAGAAAGAAGTCAAGACTGGGGGAATAAGGTACTTGGTTCATCTGTATGAATCCACATGTAAAAGGATGAAACTGGACCTTTATTTTACACTATGTCTACACACACACACATAAATTCAAATTGAATAAAGAAAATTTAAGTGCTAAAACAGTAAAACTCTTAAAAGAAAACATGAGAAAAAAAATCTTCATGATATTGGACTTGGCAATGATTCCTTGGACATGATACCAAAAACAAGCTACAAGAGAAAAAAATAAAGTAGACTTCATCAAAATTTATTTTTTGTGCATCAAAGGATTATCAAGAGAGTAAAAAGACACACAAAATGGGAGAAAAATACTTGCAGATCACTTATCTGATAAGGGATCCAGAATACATAAAAATACATAAATACTCCTACAACTCAACAACAGAAAATCCAGTTAAAAAATAGGCAAGGACTTGAGTTAAACTTGGTACCTGAAGAAAAGAATGAATTATTGCAGCTTAGTTTTTAATTATACCAAAGAATAATTATAAAACATGAGTTTGTAATTATTTTGATCTAAAATTCAAAAAATATCTATGTTATGCAAAAACAGTTTTGCTATTCTTGCTGTTTACCACAACCATTTCATCGGAACTAGGATTTTCAGGTTTAACCTAACTTAAAACAAAAACAAATAAGAATAGATTCTATAGTGAGCTAGGTATGGTGGCTCCTGCCTGTAATTCCAGCAACTCTGGAGACTGAGGCAGGAAGATTGCATATTTGAGTCCAGCCTGGGCAATTTAGCAAGACACTGTCTCAAAATAAAAAATTAAAGGTACTGGGGTTGTGACTCAGTGGTAGAGTGCTCCTGGGTTCAATCCACAGTATCAAAAAAAGGATATGCTCTATGAAGATATACATGGGAATATTATCCCCATATGTTCTGAACTGGAGTAAATTTAGGACAGGCAATCAAGCATACCTTTTTTTATTATTATTTTTTTAGTTGTAGGTGGACACAATACCTTTATTTTGTTTATATGTGGTGCTGAGGATTGAACCCAGGGCCTCGTACGTGCTAGATGAGTATTCTACTGCTAAGCCACAACCCCAGCCCACAAGCATACCTTTTGAATTAACTAAAATCTTTCCTAATTTTTTTTGTGTTGTGATTTTGTCTATTATATTTAAATATTAATTCACATTTAATAGTAACAATTTTTAACTTATACACAGCAAAGACAATTTTTTTAAAATATACTATATACATACATAGAAGCAGCATACCAAATCACAGTGTAAAAGGAGGTTTTTTTGTTTGTTTGTTTTGTTTTTGCAGTGCTGGGGATTAAACCCACAGCCTATTGCATGCTAGTCAAGTGCTCTACCATTGAGCTACACCTCTAGCCCATAGAAGGTATTTTTTATTATTGGTTCTTGAAAACAAAAATTTTAAAGCCATATATAAGCATTCTGTAGGGTTTTTTTTTTTTTTTTTTTGTAGTTGTACATGGACAGAATGCCTTTATTTTATTTGTTTATTTTTATATACTGCTGCGGATTTAACCCACTGCCTCATGCATTCTTGGCAAGTGATCTGCCACTAAGTTACAGCCCCTGCCCCATTCTTCCAAGAATTGCTTAAGAGAATTTTTATTTTTCATATCATCTTTGTTTCTACTTTTGTTATTCATATTTTACTCTATGGCATTATAGTTAAAGAGCATAGTACAGGTTATTCTATACTGTTTCTCTTTATTGGAAAGAAGGATGTATTCTCTATTACTAATGTATGTGTGTATTTATATGTTAAATCAACTTTATTAATTCTGTTATGTAGAGTACTTGTATACTTATTTTTTTGTTTCTGTTTTGTATTGGACACTGGGGATTGAACCCAAAGGCACTTTACCACTGAGCTACATCCCCAACACTTTTGTTTTTTC
This sequence comes from Marmota marmota marmota, assembly GCF_001458135.2. Taxonomy (NCBI): domain Eukaryota; kingdom Metazoa; phylum Chordata; class Mammalia; order Rodentia; family Sciuridae; genus Marmota; species Marmota marmota. Next base: position 1,433,095 of record NW_025999891.1, read on the forward strand.
ATTTTCTTTTTCTTTCTTTCTTTTTTTTTTTTTAATATTTATTTATTTAGTTAGTTATTGGCAGACACAACATCTTTGTTTGTATGTGGTGCTGAGGATCGAACCCGGGCCGCACGCATGACAGGCGAGCGCGCTACCACTTGAGCCACATCCCCAGCCCTCTTTTTTTTTTTTTTTTAAAGACAGAATCTTACTACGTTGCTTAAGATCTCACTAAGTCTAAGTTGCTGAGGCTGCCCTTGAACTCTCAATTTTCCTGCCTCAGCCTCCCGATTCCTGAGATTACAGGCATGTGCCACGGCACTCAGCTTGTATACTTACTTTTAAAACTTTTAGAGTTTGAAATAATATCAGACTTGCCAAAATCATACAAAGAATCGCTGTATAATAGCCTTTTTCCAGATGCCCCAGATATTAACAATTCATTACATGTACTTTATGATTCATATCCTGTCTCTCTCTCTGTCTCTCTTTCTCTCCTCGGCCATTAACAAATATTTTCAACACAGTTTAAGTGAAGAATACTCTTTGGTACAAAGAAGCCATGTGTTATGTTATTCTCCACATCCAATCTTCTTTATGATATATGATCCAAAGAATGGTTCATTAATCAATAAATATGAGATAAAGAATAAAACATTAGCATTATTTCAAGAAATCAGAAGAATACCATGAGATGTTTTCCTCCATAACATGTACAGACTTGTATGCTCCAGTGTTCTCAGGCACACATTCTTGTTTCAAGTGTTATGGTTTGGAACTTCCCTTGAAATAACAAATTTCTGTTGTCCCCCCCCCCTTTCTCTCTCCTTCTTCACAAAGACCTGAGGATGAGATATTTTTAAAAAGACTTTCTAGAGACTACCTGGTGGAAAAGGACCCCAATGCTCCCCTTTTCTACAGAGAAAAAGGAAACAATAAATTCCAGGAGAAGGATTATACAGGAGCTGCAGTGCTGTACTCTAAGGTAAAATGCTCCCAGTCCAGCAATTCAACAGAGCATATTTCTGCAGAAGATAGAGCAGTATTACTAAATTTCTAGCCAGATATTTTTGTCTATAAATCGTACATTGGATTTGAAAAAAGTAAATTGACAGAATTCTGCTTTTGGTTGTATTCTGAAACAAAGGGTAGTTCATCTGTCCTGAATTTTTTTCTCTTTTTCCTTTTGTTTTGTGGTACTGGGCATGGAACCCAGGGCCTTGCACATGCTATGCAAGTTCTCTATCATTGAGCCACATCTATGGCCCTTTTATTTGTATTTGTATTTATTTATTAATTTTTTTAATATGAATTTTTTAGTTGTTGGTAGATCTTTATTTTACTCATTTATTTATATATGGTGCTGAGAATCAAACCTGGTGCCTCATACATGCCAGGCAAGTGCTCTACCACTGAGCCACAACTCCAGCTCCTTATTTATTAATATTTTTGAGACAGCATTTTGCTAAGTCGCCCAGCCTGGCCTTGAACTTGCAATCCTCCTGCCTCAGCCTCCCAAGTACCTGGGATTACTGGCATGCCTGCTCCGAATTTCACTAAGAAACTTCTGTTCCTTTATTTCTTCAGACATCTACTTAATATTCCTGACTTAGAGAACAACTAGATTTTAAGTAGCCACAGTGTCAGCTCAGAACCAAAATGACTTAGATTAAGTTTGAAAGGAAAATGAGCTGATTTGCTACAGCCCAGTTGAACTCCATTTTATCGTTTGCAAGTATTTTAAATTATATTAACCATCACTGAGTAGATTTATGAGGAATCATGGCTTGTAACAATCTTACCATTATTGGCCTGCTTCCATGGTAGAAACTAGAATAAGATCCGGAGAGACTTTTTCAATAGTTTTGAAGAGATTTGTATGATCTTAAAGCAAGTACATATCAATCCCTTCCATCAGGTCTGTGATCTTATTTATTAAAAGAATGAGTATAAGCTGGGCATGGTGGCACACACCTGTAACCTCAGCTACTTGGGATGCTAAATTAGGAGAATCACAAGTTCCAGGCCAGCCTGGGCAACTTAGAGTACAAGGGACTGGAGGTGTAGTTCAGTGATAGAGGGCTTGCCTAGCATACGTGAGACCCTGGGTTTGATCCCCAGCACCCCCCACCCCAAAATGTGACTTGAAGGGTGTACCCTTATTCTGAATCTTTAACAGGCCTATACTCAAAGTTTGGAATTAATTTTCCCAAAACTGTCAAACCTATAACAACAGCATCTGCAACTGATAAAAACCCTGCTTTGTAGTGTTATAACAAAGTATTTAACTTTAGTGATTGCTGAGGGAGTAAAATCCATTAGAAATAATGATTTAATGATAAATGGCTTATAGGTTTTGTTTGTTTGCTTGTTTTTGGTTCCAGGGATTGAACCCAGGGGCTCTTAACCACTGAGCTACATCCCCAGTCCTGTTTTTGTATTTTATTTAGAGACAGGGTCTCACTGAGTTGCTAAGCACCTTGCTGTTGCTGAGGCTGGCTTTGAACTCATGATCATCTTGTCTCAGCCTCCCAAGCCTCTGGTATTACAGGCGTGTGCCACTGTGCAGGCTGGCTTAATAGTTATTTAAAACTAATAAAAGCCAGGCATGGTGGCGCACACCTGTAATCCCAGCGTCTTGGGAGACTGAGTCAGGAGGATCATGAGTTCAAAGCCAGTCTCAGCAATGGAGGGGTGCTTAGCAATTCAGTGAGATTCTGTCTCTAAATAAAATACAAAATAGGGCTGGGGATGTGGCTCAGTGATCAAGTGACCCTTAGTTCAGTACAAAAAAAAAAAAAAGAAGAATTAATCTTGTCAGCTTTATACATGTGCATCATAAATGTGATCACATGGAGGGCTGGGGATGTAGCTCAGCAACAGAAGACTTACCTAGTGTGCATGGACCCTGAATTTGATTCCCAGAACCACCACCAAAAAAAAAAAAAAATCTGATCACCTGAAAAATTGTTGAAGGAAAAATAATAAAATAAAAAATTAAGTCAGAAAAAAAAATTGAGTCAAATAAAAGATTAAGGTTGTTTTGGATATGAAGGGAGATGAGCTTCCTATTTCCTAAAGCTAGTGTTTGGGTAATTATGGTGCCCTGCAATTTTCTAGAAAGCTACTATTTTCTTTCTTTTTAAAAATAATACTTGTTGTTTTTGTCTGTGAAAGTAATATATGTTACTTTGGAAAATATAGAGAAGTCTAAAGAGTAAAAAAATCTCATAACCAGTGATAGACACTGTTAACATCTTTGCTTATATCCATCCATCTAGACGGTTTTTCTCTGAAAATATGTTTTCCTTTTACAAAATTGGGGTAATGCTGCACTTACTGTTTGGTAACCTGCTTTTTCCCCTCAACAATTTATTGTGTCCATTTTCTTGTATTATTAAATTTTCCACTAGAACATGATGTTTTACAGCTGGCCTAGTGTTACATTACAGAGAAGAAATGGATTTAATTTAGCATCTAATGTTGACATATGTTTGGTAAAATAGTGCTACACTAAGCACCTTTCTATGTAAATATTTGTATACACTAATTATTTTCTTAGGATAAATCTATAGGATCAAAGGCAATATATTTTTAAGGCCTTTGATACCTGTTGCTGAATTGATCTCTTGGAGAGAACTAGTTGACATGCCTTCTAATAGAGCATGGAATGTTCATTTCATCTCCTAAGTAATACTGGCCATTATGGTTTTATTATTATATCTATTTATTTTTAATAGTAAATATGTTTGCATAGTTAGATTTTAAAAGTTCCGAGAATATACAGTGTAGTCTGCTTCTGCACCCTAGCCACCTCATTGCCCATCCCCATAAATTAACACTGTAACTATCATATTTCTCACACATATAAGTGAATAATCACAGTGGCAGGAGGATTGTTTGAGTCCAAGTGTTCAAGACCAGTCTGGGCAACATAGTGAGACGCTGTCTCTTAAAACAAAATTGATTTTTAATTAAATATAGGGTTAGGGTTAGGACAGGGCCCAGCAGCACATGCCTGTAATCCCAGTGACTCAGGAGGCTGAGGCAAGAGGATTACAAGTTCAAGGCTAGCCTCAGCAACTTAACAAGGCCCTAAGCAACTTAGTGAGACCCTATCTCAAAATGAAAAATAAAAAGGGCTGAGGCCTTGTTTCAAAATGAAAAATAAAATAAAAAGGGTGGTGGTACACACCTATAATCTCAGAGACTTGGGAGGCCGAGGCAGGAGGATCTCAAGTTCAAAGCCAGCCTCAGCAATTTAGCAAGGCCTTAGGCAACTTAGGGAGACCCTGTCTCAAAATAAAAAGGTCTGGGGATGTGGCTCAGTTTTTGTACCTGGGTTCAATCTGTGGTACAAAAAACAAACAAACCACGGACAGAAGTACAGCTCAGTGGTAAAGCACATGACAAGTATGCACAATGCCCTTGGCTTGATCCCCAGCCCCACAAATAAATAAATAATATTCACTCCTACACTCCCAGTCTCATTTTACACAAATGATACCATTCTGTATAAACTGTTCGACACCATATGTTTTGTATTTAACAATAAGTTTGAAGATCATCCCACATCGGTAGGTAAAGAGCTTCTTCATTCTTTTTTAATGGCTACATGATAGTCCATTAAATGGATGTATCATAATTTATTTAACCAGTAGTCTGTAGATGAGTATGTATGTTGCTTCCTATCTTTTGCTATCAAACAATTCTATGATGAGAATTTTTTCATATATTTTGTTTTATACATGTCTGTAAGATAAACTATCATATTTATAGAATCATTTCCTAGAAGAAGAATTGCTGGGTCAATGGAGATTTTGTATGTATACATAAAATGTGTAATAAAGTATTGATATATATTGCTAAATTGCCCTCCATAATCATCAGACCAGTCTGCAGTGCCACTAGCAACTCAATGAGAATGCCTATTATCCCATTCCTTTGCCAACTCAACGTGCTGTTTTATTTATTTATTTATTTTTCTTTGCCAAACTGATATGTGACAGATGATATCTCAGAATGATTTTAATTTGCATTTTGTTATGAATCAGGTTGAGCATGTCCTCATATGTTTTAGAGCCATTTGTATTTCCCAAAAGAACTGTCCATATCATTTGCATATTTTCCTATTGAAAGATTGGTTGTCATCTTATTGATCTGTAGAAACTCTTGATAAAGCAATTAATTCTTGGGCTGGGGCTGTAGCTCAGTGGCAGAGTGCTTGCCTAGCATGTATGAGGCACTGGGTTCAATCCTCAGCACCACATAAAAATTAACAAATAAAATAAAGGCATACTGGGGCTGGGGATGTGGCTCAAGTGGTGACGCACTTGTCTGCCATTCGCGGGGTGCTGGGTTCGATCCTCAGCACCACGTAAAATAAAATAAAGATGTTGTGTCCACCAAAGACTGAAAAATAAATATTAAAAAATTCTCTCTCTTAAAAAAATAAAAATAAAAGGCATACTATCCATACACAACTACAAAAAACTAATTAAAAAGAAATTAACTCTTTGCCTGTAATATGACTTGTAAATTTTTTCCAGTCCA
>NW_025999891.1:1439317-1479988 GCF_001458135.2 Marmota marmota marmota
CCCCAGCTCTTTTTTATATTTTATTTTGAGACAGGGTCTCGCTGAGTTGCTGAGGCTGGCTTTGAACTTTCAATCCTCCTGCCTCAGCCTCCCGAGGTGCTGGGATTACAGGCATGCACCACTGTACCTGGCTCCTTTTATTGTTTTTTTTTTTTTTCCTCTGAAGAATTTATCTTTATGTGGTCAAATTTATTAACCTTTTATGACTTCTGAGTTTAGACTGTTCTTATAATTTCCTCCAATGCTATTATAGTTGCATTTTTTTTTATGTTAGGAGTTTGATCCATTGGAAGGCAGGAGGTGGCAGAGTGAGAGGGTAATTCAGTGATAGGACACTTACTTAGCATGTGTGAGGCTCTGGGTTTAATCCCCAGCGCCCCCGCCACCAAAAAAGTTTAATCCATTTGTATTTCCTAGAGAAACACTTCTCATACATTGAGCTAACTTTACCTTTTCTCAGAGGCTACCTACTTGTCCCAATACTTTCATTGAATAATCCCCATCTTTTCTCTAATCATTTGAGACTCTACCTTTGAGGTTATTATTCTTGCCAATTTGATGAGAGGGAGAAAAGTAAGCCTTTTTTGCTTTCGTTTTCATGTGTTCGGCAATCCATATGTAAATTAGCTATTTGTTTTTCATATGTTAACTCTTTGTTTTTCTTATTTAGTGAATTTCTGTTTGCAACAATCACACTCTTTGTTTCTATTTGGTTGTTTGTTTATTTGGCGCTAGGGATCAAATCTAGAGCCATGCACAGGTGAGGAAAGTACTCCACCATTGAGCTGTAACCCAATCCCACCCACACCCTTTGTTAAATGCAGAATTTTGCTTGCAAATATTTTCCTCAGTTTTTTCATTTGCTTTTATTGTTGTTTTCAGTTGAAGCTGTGTCTGATGCTGCTCTCTTCAAAGTGTTGAATATTTATTTCTTCACTTGGTTTTCACAGCTTTGCTCTAAGGTAGTTAAAAATGAACTGAAGCAGCTGGAACACATAAAAACGTAGTGACTTTCCCAATTTCATTCAGTCTTTATTAGTAGAGCCCTTATTATCCAGAAAAAAAAAAAAGTCCTTAGATATGCTAGTTTCCATTTATGCCTTTAACAATTCATTGTTTTGCAGGGAATTTCACATTCAAAGCCTAACACTGAGGACATTTCACTGTGCTATGCTAATCGTTCTGCAGCCCTCTTCCACCTGGGTCAGTATGAAGTGAGTATCAGGATGCCAGGAGCCTCGTGCTTCACTGAAGATGGCCTCCTCTCGGCTTTTTCCTTATACATGAAATCCAGCTATGTTGCAACTCATTAATTGGGAGCACATTAATATCCAAACAAACTTGTCCTTTCTCCTGATTCATTTTACCTATCACACATGACCAGAAAATCTGTGGCACACTCCATAGGGCCATGGACTACAGCCAATAGCTCAGCTGTTCTTAGTGTCAAGCTCAGCTGTACAAAATACATTGCTAATAATACTTCAGGTTCCAAGTGGGTCCCAAGTATTTGCTTGTTCATTTGTTTGTTTTAGATAAGTAAGGAGTGTTTAAAATTATCCCTGCAATAATATAGCTCACCCTAAATAAGCAACAAGAAAATAAAGGTACCCTGAGTACCTGTGAGTGCCTATGAGGTGAGCTTTCTGTGAATGGCTTTCTTCTGATCCTTTAATTGTTGAGAATTGGGTCAGTGGAGTTTTTAAAACAGAAAGTGACCAAAATCAGATTTGTGCTTTAAAAGTCACCTCTGGGACCTCTGAAGTTTATAATAGAAAGTCCTAAGTACAAGCTCTAAAGTACCATTTGGTACATCCATTTCAGAATTCCACAGAAATTCTAGTTATACCCTACAGTTAACAACTACTAGAATAGTCACATGTTCACACTTACTGCCATTCAGACTAAAAGAGAAGAGCAAGAATCTAACTGTAGATCCTAAGCAAGAAAGTCCTGGACAAATGAGGACAGTTATTTTTTAAAAATATTTTTTTAGTTGTTGATGGACCTTTATCTTATTTATTTATATGTGGTGCTGAGAATTGAACCCAATGCCTCACACATGTTAGGCAAGTGCTCTACCACTGAGTCACAACCCCAGCCCAAGGACAATTATTAATAGAACTTGAAAAACATTTAACTCTTTATAACTTTTCTATATTGACTGTTTCTGATTTTCTTTTTCTAATTACTGTTTATTGAGAACATACTATGTTCCAGGCCCTTCTTTCAGCACTTTGGACATATTACTTTATTTCCTCATTAAAACAATCTAGTGAGATATTATCCCTGTTTTTCAGATGAGAAAACTAAGGCATTAAGAAATTATGTTATCTGTGTAAGGTCATGCATAGTCAGTATTTGAACACAGGTTTGTTTGGTTCAAAATTGCCCTCTTAAATTCCCTATAATTCTGTAAGATATTTTCCCTCTTAGAAATAGAAACATTTAAGAGCCAGGTGTGGAGGTGTACACCTGTAATCTCAGCTTCTCCGGAGGCTGGGAGTGAGGAATAACAAATTCAAGACCAGCTTGAGTAATTTAGGAAAACCCTGTCTCAAAATAAAAAGGGCTGGAGATATGACTCAGTGATAGAATATCCCTGAATTCAATGCCCAGTACCACAAAGGATTAAAAAAAGAGCTCTTGGTTATAGTTGTTTCACTTTTTTATAATTCATAACTTTCCTGTAAATTTTTGGAAGGATTTTCAGTTCACATTGAAGAGTAGGGACCAAGGATATCTTGGGATTTTCTTTCTGTTTTCAGATGTGTCTTGAAGACATCATCAGAGCACAGACACATGGATATCCAGAAAGACTGCAACCTAAGATGAATTTGCGTAAGGCTGAATGCCTGGTGACTCTGGGGAAACTTCAGGAAGCAAGTCAAACAGTCAGTGATCTTGAAAGTGACTTTGCTGCCAAACAAACCCTAGCAGCTTCCTCCTTTCAAATTCTGCAGAAAAACCTTCATCGTCTAAAAAAGAAGGTACAAGAAAAGGAAAGTCTCCCAGAGACCTTCCCACCAACTCTAGCCAAAGCCTTTGAGGATATGGACCTAAAGGAAGAGAATGAACAAATTTCCAGTGCGTCGCCATCTGTCAGCTTATGCACAGACCCTTTAAAAGGCCGATGTCTGATCGCCACAAAAGACATTCTCCCAGGAGAACTCCTGGTGAAGGAGGATGCTTTTGTGAGTGTCCTTAACCCAGGAGAAATGCCACATCACAGCCTAGAGAACAAGTGGGACACCAAAATTGCCATTGGGGACCTCTACTGTCACCGATGTCTGAAGCACACTTTGGCTACTGTTCCCTGTGATGGGTGCAGCTATGCCAAGTATTGCAGTCAAGAGTGTATGCAGCAGGCCTGGGAGTTCTACCACAGTGTAGAGTGTCCCCTGGGGGCGCTGCTTCTCACCCTGGGTGTCTTTTGCCACGTAGCCCTGAGGTTGACTCTTCTGACCAGATTTGAGGATGTTGGCAAAGTCACAAGTAAGCTTCGTGATGAAATTAGTAACAACATCTCTTTCCCTAAAAGCAAGAATCTGGTCAAGATGCTCAATTACGACCAGGAGGAAAATGAGGAAAATGACAAAGTAGTTAAGACCCCAATTCCCGGATGCGATATTAGTGGGAAGTATGAAAATAATTATAATGCTGTCTTCAACCTCTTGCCTCATACTGAAAACCATAGTCCAGAACACAAATTCCTTTGTGCTCTAAGTGTCTCTGCACTGTGCAAGGAACTCGAGGCAGCCAGCTCCCGGGTCCTTGCCACAGGTCTGAATTCCTCTAAGCTGAAAGCCACTGTGACTCCTGAGTTGTGTGCAGATTTGAATATTTGGGGCGTGGCCATGCTGCGACACATGTTACAGCTGCAGTGTAATGCTCAGGCCATAACCACCCTACAGCACACAGGTAAGGCGGGAATCTCTTTTTTGGCCTTACTGTTGTTTTTGTAGCTGATGTTTGGGGTGGGGGGAGAACTATAAAGGAAAACAAACCTTCAAACAAATCAGTGACCTAGTGAGCAAACACAGCTGTCTTGTCTTATCATTATTATGCCGTAGAGAAGCCATGTGACTGTAACAAATTATTTTATCCTACCGTGCTTCAGCCTTCCCATCTGTAAAATGCATAGTTCATCTAGCCTAACTACAGAGTTGTGTATGTACACACACAAAAATCATTTAAAAAGTTAAAATGTGTGTTACTGAGATATTTTGATTTTAAAGGAAAACTCTCAAATAGTAATAACAAGTTTGTCAGAAGGATACACCCACAGAAAAAGCTAAATAGCAGGAAAGGCAAAAACAATAGTGAGGGGCTGGGGATGTGGCTCAAGCGGTATCGCGCTTGCCTGGCATGCGTGCGGCCCGGGTTCGATCCTCAGCACCACATACAGACAAAGATGTTGTGTCCGCCAAATACTAAAAAATAAATATTAAAATTCTCTCTCTCTCTCTCTCTCTCTCTCTCTCTCTCTCCCTCTCTCTCACTCTTTCTTAAAAAAAAAAAAAAAACAATAGTGAAACGAGACTGCATAAGGATAGGGTCTGACCAGGAGCAGTAGAGGATGCCTATAATCCTTGTGACTCAGGAGGCTGAGGCAGGAGGATTGCAAATTTGAGGCTAGTCTCAGCAATTTATTAATGACCCTAAGCAACTTAGCAAGACACTGTCTCAAAATAAAAAAGACTGGGGAATGTAGGCTCAGTGGTAAAGTACCCTGGGTTAAATCCTTAGTACCAAAACAAAACAATAAAAACAGAGAATCCTTCCCAGCACAGCTTTTCACACTAGACTACACCATGAACTATTGGCCACCCTACAAATGGCCTGTCTATGGCCTGTCTATGGTCAGGTGGTCAGCCATCCAAGGACTACCTCTAGACACTGACGAGCCAGCCTAGCACTGCTTATCTGAACTAGGTTCTATAGCCAAAGATTTGTAAGCTAGATAAGGAGGTTGAATGTGCCCATAATCGTGAGTGAATCTCAAGTATGACTGTATTGACAACAGATCACAATTAATAGAAAGTAAATGACATTTGTAATATTTCTATTGTATTATTTCCATAGAAGAAAATGTGTTTTAATTCTATCAGTTTATCACTTAACTTTTCCAGTTAATTCATTGAAAGGGAAGAAATTAGATGTTAGCTAAACCTAAGATTTATAAACAGATTAATAGTCAAGGTAGTTTAACTAAACCATATATATTTAGCTCTTCTGATTTTTCATACTAGGTAATTTAGAATTTATCAGCATTTTAGTATGTATTTTATGTTTAATTTTAATTTAGTTACCAAGTTATATGGTATATAGATACCCACTAGAAATGTTTTGGGACCTGATACTCTTTCCTATCCAGAAGCACATGGAACATCCAAAACTAGCACTAGCCTGGTGCCATTGTATTACTGAAGGCACTTCAAAAGAGTCTGTTTTCTGCTTTGCCTTCTTTTGCTTAAATAGAATCAAAATAAAATAAAATGGACTGGGGCTGGGGTTGTGACTCAGTGTAGAGCGTTTGCCTAGCATGTGTTCTATTGTCAGCACCACATATAAATAAATAAAGGTCCATCAATAGCTAATAAAAATATTTAAAAAATAAAATTGACTGGGGATGAAGCTCTGTAGTAGAGTGCTTGCCTAGCATGCATGAGGCCATGGATTATCCCCAGTACCAGGGGGGGAAATATGGATTGTATACCTTTCCTATCATTTTATGTGCAGATTTGAATATTTGGGGCGTGGCCATTTTAGAGGGAAATTTTTTTTTTTTTAACCTCACAGTGGGGCTGGGGTTGTGGCTCAATGGTAGAGTACTCACCTAACATGCTTGAGGCACCTCATAAATGTAAAATAAAGATATTGTGTCCACTTAAAAGTAAAAAATAAATATTTTTTAAAAAATTAAAAATAAAAACCTCACAGAGCAAAAGATAATAAAAATGAGTTTATAATAGTAAATATAAACTGGCTAAACACCTATTAAAGGAGTCTTTTCAGGATAGATTAAAAAATTAAAATTCAACTATATTCTGTTTCCAAAAGTGACTCCTATAGCAAAATGACAGGGTGTTTGGAGAAGACATATAAGGAATCACAAGTAAATCATGGCATTGGTATTATTACAAAATAATAGAACTCAAGGTAAGATACACAGTAAAACAAAGAAAGCATTTTATTTTTATAAAAGAGGCTCTCCACACTGAAATATATCATCAGCCTTAGCTCTCAGAAACATATCTATAAAACAAAAATGGTTAGGTATACAAGGAGAAGATTGTTTCCATTGTTGTGAAAAAATTTAATGTACCACTCTGACTTTGACTGATCAAATATATTAAGGATCTAGAAACCAAGATAAAAATAATAAGCTAGGGGATTTAGTAGATATCTATCTATCTTTCTAAGCTTGTATCTCATAGATCAGAAGTCACAAACTTTCTATAAACGGCCAGATAGTAAACATTTTAGGTTTTAGTGGCAGTATGGTCTCTGTTGCAGCTTTTCACCTCACAAACAGCCATGAACAAAACGCAAATGAATGAGAAATTTGAATTTTTGAAATTTTTCACATTTTAGAAGAATCGTTCTTTTGTATTTCTTTTTCCCAACCACTTAAAAATGTAAAATCCAGGGCTGGGGTTGTGGCTCAGTGGTAGAGTGCTCACCTAGCATGTACAAGGCCCTGGGTTCTATCCTCAGCACCACATAAAAATAAATAAACAAAATAAAGGTATTTTGTCCAACTACAACTAAAAAATAAATGCTAAAAAAAAAAAAAAAATGTAAAAACCAGCCAGGCATGGTGGCACACATCTGTAATCCCAGCAGCTCGGGAGGTTGAGACAGGAAGATCAGAAGTTCAAAGCCAGCCCCAGCAAAATCGAGGTGCTAAGCAACTCAGTGAGACCCTGTCTCTAAAATACAAAATAGGGCTGGAGACATGGCTCAGTGGTTGAGTGCCCCTGAGTTCAATCCCTGGTACCCAAAGATAAAAAAATGTAAAAGCCATTCTTAGACCAAAGATTTCAGTTTATAGATTCTTGATATGGACAAAGGTCTGGCAAATCCAATTAAGAAATCTGTTTGGGGGAGGGAAGGCCACAAAATTTGAACAATAAAGGAGATATTTTATAAATTCAAATGTGAAAAACTTTGATGCCAGGTACAGTTACACATGCCTATAGACTAAAGCCACTCAGGAGGCTGATGCAGGAGGATTGCTTGAGCCCAAGAGTTTCAGGCTAGCCTGGGCAATATAGTAAGACCCTATCTTGGGCTGGGGTTGTAGCTCAGTGGTAGAGCGCTGGCCTAGCACGTGTGAGGCCCTGGGTTCAATCCTTAGCACCACATAAAGAAATAAATAAGTAAAATAAAGGTATTGTGTTCAACTACAACTAAAAAATAAATATTAAAAAAAGACCCTATCTCCTTAAAAAATAAGTTAAAGTAAATAAATAACAGAATTTTAGGCTATTCATTTTGTAAATATTAAGTAGACAGCTTGCTTTTTTTGTTTTGTTTTAAGACAGGGTCTTGCTAAGTTGTGAGGGGCTTGCTAAATTGTTGAGGCTAGCCTTGACCTTGCAATCCTCCTGCCTCAGCCTCAAGAATCCCTGTAATTATAGCATGCACCACCAAGTGTGGCACCAAAAAAAAAAAAAAAATTTTAAGGAACATACTTAACTATAATTTTTTCTTTCAATAAATTTTTATTGTGCATAAAAATTAGACCATAATTTTGAAAAAAGTTATCTTAAGAACAGATTGTTTCTGTGGTATATAAACTATTCCAGAGAATGGGGAAACCTAGCCCTCTTTCACTTGTGAATATAGCTGTTAAGACCATAAATAGGGGGCTGGGGTTTGGCACAGTGGTGGAGTGCTTGCCTCCCATGTGTGAGGCACTGGGTTTGATCCTCAGCACCACATAAAAAAATAAATAAAATAAAGTGATTGTCCACACAATGAGTGGCAAATATCTTAAAAAAAAACATGAATAAATCACTCCCATATCACATCCTGCAGTTGATTAAAGGAATAATAATAACTGACCATGTAAGGTTTCTCCCAAAAGTGTGAAGGGATCTAAAAGGATTGGATAAACAGACATGCCATCTTCTTATTGAAAAGACTGTAAAGGTGGCAGTTTCCCTGCATTAACCTAATCATCTTAATGCAATTTCAAACAGAATCAAAATTGGGCTTTTCTTGGAACTTGACAGCATTCTAAAGTTCTTCATGAATGAGTGAGCAATACTATAGGTGGCTGTTTTTATTTGAACACTGAAGGGTCTTGATAATATCAGATTGTATGCCAGCATTAAAGCTACAGTAATTGAAAGCAATATGGAACAGATGGTAGCCCCCAAATAAGTATTAGATTCTTCAAATCATCAAAAAGTTAAATATTTAGACATGGTGCAGTGGCACACTCCTGTAATCCCAGCAACTCAGGAAGGTGAGACAGGAGGACTATAAGTTCAAGGCTAGCCTCAGCAACTTAGCAAGGCCCTAAGCAATTTAGTGACCCTATCTCAAAATAAAAAATAAAAAGAGGGGCTGCGGTTGTGGCTCAGTGGTAGAGCTCTTGCCTAGTAAGGGAGGCACTGGGTTCAATCCTCAGCATTACATAAAAAAATAAATAAATAAAATAAAGGTATTGTGTCCATCTACAACTAAAAAATAAGTGTTTTTTTTTTAAAAAATGAGGCTCTGAGCGTGTATCTCTCAAATCACCATGATGGTTTGATCCTAGAGTGGGGGTGGGGGATATCATAAAGGGTGAAGAAGATAAAGGATAACCTGGTGTGGTGGTGCAGGCATGTAATCTCTGCTACTTGGGAGGCTAAAGCAGGAGAATTGGGAGTATTAAGCCAACCTGGACAACAGAGAGAGAGAGAGCCTGTCTATTAATTAATTAATTAAGGTGAAGGATGCAGGTGAAAGAGGCCTTCAAGGAATGAAAATGTTGAACTGGGATATGAAAGACCTGGTTCTTGAACTCTTCTGTGTCTCAGGGCACTTATATATAATGAGAGAACTCAGTGAGCCTCAAAGTCTCTGGGGAAGATTATTTACAAAGATAACCACAACTATTTCTCCCATCTCTGTTTGCCACTTTGTAGCTTGACATTACTTTTGTCTCATCAAGAAGTGGAATATTGGGCTGGGGATGTGGCTCAAGCCGTAGCGCGCTCGACTGGCATGCGTGCGGCCCGGGTTCGATCCTCAGCACCACATACAAAAAAAAAAAAAAAAAAAAAAAAAGATGTTCCCAGCTACTCAGGAGGCTGAGGCAGTTTAAGTTTAAGGCCAGTCTGTGCAACTTAATGAGACCCCATCTCAAAATAAAACTTAAGAAAGGACTGGAGTTGTTACTTAGTGGTAGAGCACTTGGCTTGCATAAGTGAGGTCTTAGGTTCAATTCTCAGTTTATAACAAAAAAAAAAAAAAANCTATCACTATTTCAAAGCCAGCCTCAGCAACTTAGCGAGGCCCTCAGCAACTCAGTGAGACCCTGTCTCAAAATAAAATATAAAAAAGGGCTGGGGATGTAGGTCAGTGGTAAAGTACCCCTGGGTTCAATACCTGGTAAAAAAAAAAAAAAAATCATGCATACACCTCGAAAGAAGACTGAGAAAATACATCAAAATGTTATACCTGTCCAACAGTATCTCTAACTTTCAAGGGGTTTGTTTTGTTTGAAGCACTGGAGATTGAACCCAGGGGATAGCTACATCTCAACCCTTTTGGTTATTTTTGTTATTTTTTGAGAGGATCTCACTAAGTTACCCAGGCTGGCCTTGAACTTGCCATCCTCTTGACTCAGCCTTCAGAGTGACTGGAATTACAGGCATGCATCATAAACAATTTTAGGTTTTAAATTTTTTTTCTGACTGCCATGTATTTCTTTTGTAATTTAATTGTTTTTTTAATATCTTTTTTTATTGTTGTTTATGTTTTATATGGTGATGGGGATTGAACTCAGGGCCTAATGCTTGCTAGGCAGGTGCTTTACCACTGAGCTACTCCCCAGCCCCTTAATTAGTTTTTTATAACAAAAATAATCCAAATGCTAAGAACTTTTTTTAATATGAGCATTTTAAGGCATTTGATACATTTTGCAAATTTGCCCTCCAGGTAAGTTGTATCAGTTACATGCCCACCAGCAATGTTCACTTTCATTTTTTTAATTCAATCTAATTCTGTTTTAGTCTGCTCATATTTCTAATCTTGTTATATCCCTCTTTATTATTTCTTTGGGGTTCCAACACCTCCCAGTTTAGTGTTCTCATTGAATTTCATTAGCAGCTGTTTCATTAGTAGCACAGAAGAAGGATTAAAGTGTTAACTAGGATAGACTTTGACAAAAACCTATAAAAATGTACATTATTATCTTTTCATAAATCCTTTTTAATCAAAGCTCCTTGGAAACCTCTCTCTGGTGCCCATCTCAAGGGCTAGAACTGGCCACCGATGACATCCTAGACTTTGACACAGGTGTGCGTGGTTCTGTCTCAGTGGCACAGCCAGAGTGCATCTGGATTCATGTCAAAACAAAGCTTACTAAAGCCACAAGTAGCTTCACATCACTTCACTGCCCTTTGCTTTTACTCTTCAACAACCTAGAAATCTACTTTTAGTTTGGGTCCTTGATTACTTGACTCACATTTCTGGTTTTACAAGATGTGGACCAGAGTAGATACAGTCTGCAAGTATTGTGAATGAATTTTTTTTTTTTAACTTAAATTTCGTTTTAAATGCATTAGGGATATTAGCAAGACAACCTTTGTAAAGAATCACTCCCTCTTTGTTTTTTTTTTTTTTTTAAGTACAAAATGTCACACATTAAATTTGCTTGATAAGGCACTTACATATTCTCACTTTCTATTATCTCTACTAATAGATGACTAATGCAAAATATTGAGCAATTTTTAAAAATCAATACTTAATTTTTTAGAAATAATTAGAGAGACATTCAACTCTGACATAAGCACCCCACTCAGTTCCTGGGCCTACTTCTACTAGAGGATAATCTATAAATAATTCACAGAGCTGACATTATTACTCACTGTATTGTGATCATTTTTTCTGGGAAAATTTTAGCAACTGTTCTAATATGGATTGCCAGTTATCAGTAGTTGGGAATGCAAGTCAACTTTTAATTATGCCGAGGCTGATTATTCAGACTCCAAATTGTTCATGCCCTGCACTGCTCCTTCCTGCTGCCTACCTTTTAGCATTTTCACTGCTCATTAGCACATACTCCAGAAGGTAGACATCGGACAAACGGGGAGGAGGGAGGAGAGGAAACTAAAATTAGTCAAGCACTTAGGAGAAGTTCTGATGAAAGGTTTTAATACAATTTGTAGAATTATTGACTAAAATCAAGGCATTTGGATTCCCTGTGAATTGTATTTACTTGTTCTATTCTTGTCCCCCATAGCAACAGATAATAGAATTGTCTGCAGAGAGACTACATAATTCCTGTATTTAATGTTTTCCTTTATAGAACATTTTCACATGATGGTTCATGATATTTTCTATATTCATTACATTTATATTTAGAATATTTATTTCCTTGTTAATGGTTTGTTGAGATTCCTAGCATATGCACAGTAATATCACAATTATCTAATGGCTTTCTAGTTTTCTAGAAAACTAAATGTTTTCCTTTAGGTATTAGTATCTTTCATGTTTCAACCAGATTGTTGGAAATATGATCTTTCCCATGCTTACACTGAGGCTTCTGAACATAACTTAAGCCTTTCGGGATGGCTATAACATATGTACTCCTGGGATATGTGTGGCTATTACAAAATCCTATGCACATGTGCTATCTATCTAGGAGCCTCTGGTTAGGTGAAATATTACAAGTGTGATAAAAATTGAGGGGTGCTGAGCACACCTGTAATCCCAGTGACTCAGGAGGCTGAGGCAGGAAGATTGCAAGTTAGAGGCTAGCCTCTGCAATTTAATGAGACACTCAGCAACTTAGCAAGATCCTGTCTCAAAATTAAAAAATAAAAAGGGCTGAGGATGTAGCTCAGAGAAAATGTGCTCCTGGGTTCAGTCCCTACTGAATCAATCAATCTGGAGTGGTACTAGTGTTGTGGGGTTTTTTTGTTTTGTTTTGTTTTTTAATACCAAGAATTTAATCTGGGGCACTTTACCACTGAGCCACATCCCCTCCCTTTTTTATTTTGAGACAGGTTCTTGCTAAATTACTTAGGTCTTTGGGATGGGGCCAGGGTTCAGTGGGAGAGCGCTCACCTGGCATGCATGAGGCACTAGGTTCGATCCTCAGTACCACATAAAAATAAAATAAAGCCGGGAGTGGTGGTGCACACTTGTAATCCCAGCAGCTCAGGAGGCTGAGACAGGAGGATTGAAAGTTCGAAGCCAGCCTCAGCAATGGCAAGGCACTTAGCAACTCAGTAAGACTCTAAAAAAAAAATACAAAATAGGGCTGGGGATATGGCTCAGTAGTTGAGTGCTCCTGAGTTTAATCCCCTGTACCCAAAAAAAAAAAAAAAAAATTCAGAAAATACAATAAAGATATTGTGTCCATCTGCAATTTAAAGAAAATTATTAAAAATATTACTGAGGTCCTTGCTAGGCTGCTGAGGCTGACCTCAAATTTACAATCCTCCTGCCTCAACCTCCCAAGTAACTGGGATACAGATGTTCACCACCATACCCAGTGGTACTAGTGTTGCTGTACTGGTGTTTTTGCCCTAAAGCTATTATTCTTATGTGAATTTTCTTTCTCCATTTTCATTCTGTCACCTGTCTCCTTTTCATTGTCAGAAAAACCTGCCTCTTATAGTCTGCTGGTATTAGTTCCCTGCTTCTGAACTTTTGTGGCCTTAGAAACTACATAACCAAATCAAGTAGCACTGTGTCCAAAGTGAAAGCAAATAGCTGTTACAGTTTGGGTCTTAAATGTCCCCCACAGGCCCATATGCTAAGGCTTGGTTACCAGGCTGTGGCACTATTGGGAGGTGGTAGAACTGTTAGGAAGTAGGACCTAGTGGAAGGAAATTAAGTTATTGAGGGTGTTCCCTTGAGGAGATCCTAGGACCCCACCCTGTTCCCCATTTCTGGCCACCGTGAGATGAGAAGCTGCTTCTGCCGTGCATTCCCAGTATGAAGCACTGTATCACCACAGGCCCAAAGCTGCAGGGCCAGGCAAGCATGGACTGCACCCTCTGAAGCAATGAACCAAAATAAACTTCTCCTCTCTTGAAGTTGATTTTCTCAGGTCACAGAGACAGAAATCTAACACATTGGCCAGCACATGAGCCGAACAACTCGAATGTGAACATAAGTTCAAGAGCTTTGGTGCAGAGCAGGCTCACTACAGGAGGCCTTTTTCTTTCTTCCTGATTTTCAATCATATAGTTAAGTTGCTGGTCAATTGGGCGGCAAAGAGATTATTTGGAGCATGAGACTGTCTTCAGTAAAGCTAGCACAGAGAGTCAGCTTCCATAAAAACTTCTAACTGGTTTCCCATAAAAGTGGGACAAAGGACAGGATGGAGAAGAGAGTGTAAAAAATATGAATTTTTTGTTTTGTACTGGGGATTGAACCCAGGTTACTCTATCACGTGACTTTTCTACCACTGAGCTACATCCCAAACCTTTTCTGGCAGGTGGCGGGGGGGTACCGGGAATTGAACTCAGTGGCACTCCACTACTGAGCTACATTCCCAGCCCTATTTTGTGTGTGTGTGTGGGGGGGGTTGTTTGTTTGTTTGGTACCAGGGATTGAACCCAGGGGCACTTAACCACTGAGCCACATCCCTAGCCCTTTTTTATAGTCTGTTAGACAGGGTCTCACTGAGTTGCTTAGGGCCATACTAAGTTGCAGAGGCTGGCTTTGAACTTTTTTTTTTTTTAGATGTTGATGGACCTTTATTTTATTCACTTATTTATATGGGGTGCTGAGAATCGAACCCAGTGCCTCACACATGCTAAGCAAGTGCTCTACCACTGAGACACAACCCCAGCCCTGGCTTTGAACTCTTCATCCTCCTGTCTCAACCTCCCAAGTTGCTGGGACTATAGGCATGTGCCATGGCACCCAGTCCTTTTTTTTTTTTTTTTGAGATCGGTTCTTGCTAAGATGCCGAGACTGGCCTTGAACTTTGCAATCCTGCTGCTTCAGCCTCCCAAGTTATTGGATTTACAGGCAAATTTCTATACACAGCAGAAATATTGATTTTTTTTTTATATACACTTAAGCCTACTTAAATATATAAAGTTCAGAATGGTAGCTAGGCCACTTGTTCTGTTAATCATCCAAGGACCTGTTAAACAAAAGCACTTAGACTTTGGGAAATAATCCCAACACGTACTCTAGTTTCTGTGTCCTTGTGAATGTTATGAAACTGTCTAGAAGGCTCTCTACTGATAATGCCTTTTTTATTATTTTTTTTTATAAATTCCAATCTTGGGGTTTTTGTGCATGTGGTGTAGAGACACAATGGCTATGTTCCAGGATTCCAGTGGACTTTTCATGTGTTCGTTCACTTTGCTTCCTGGGGACCAGAATTTGCTGTGAGTCATGTTCCATCCAATTTATATTGTATCTGACTGTGGAGCCATGACTCAGATGGGCTTCAGGCCCAGCTGCCTAGCTCATCAGAAGAATGGCTGATGAGGCTAGGACTTATGTTCTGATACATTTTTCCTTCTGCCTATTGCACTTTCAGGATCTAAAGAGAGCATCATTGCCAATAGCAGGCAAGTACGCCTTGCCACAGGTATCTTCCCTGTTGTCAGCCTCCTGAACCACTCCTGCAGCCCCAACACCAGCATGTCCTTCACCAGCACCGTCGCCACCATTCGGGCAGCACAAAGGATTAGAAAAGGGCAAGAGATTCTCCACTGCTATGGTGAGCCAGCCCTCCTCACCATTGTCTTGCCCTTCACCAACTGAAAGGACGAGGTGCAGAGGAATGAGCAAGTCAATGGGCAGGTGCCTTCCCCTGTCCAGTGTTTGTTTCCTGGAAAAGGCATCCACAGGCCAGGGGCAATAAAGAAAAGAAAAAAGGTCTTCTTATCATAGTACGAAACCATATCATAACGAAGCTATCGTGTCATTCACTTAATCCCTAAAAGCCTCCGATACTGAAAAGGGGCTAGAAGCACCTTCTCAGCTTCTTTTTCTTCCTGTCCCAGCAACTTGGAAGCTTATTTATTTCAGTAGCCAGTTTTACAAATGTTTGAGTAATGCTCATTTGTCATAGTGAATGATTGTCCAGCCCCTCAGCTCTGCTAAAGGCTTTTAAGTGGTGTTGAACTCTCTTGCTTTAAGTCTCAGCCGAGGGTGATCTCTCTCCAGGACCTCACCAGAACCGGATGGGTGTTGCTGAAAGGCAGCAGAAGCTGAGGTCTCAGTACTTCTTTGACTGCAGTTGTCCAGCCTGCCACACTGAGGAGCTCAGAACAGCTGCAGGGCCCAGGTGGGAAGCATTCTGTTGTAACAGTTGCAGAACAATCATGCAGGTAAATCTCTCTTCTCCCTTCTCCATTGTTCTGAGCCCAAAGGTCATCAAACTTTAGGAGGAAGCCTAGGGGGCTTATGGGTCCTGAGAGCAATAATATCAACTCTGTTTAACACAACAGAAAACTCACACATGGGTTTTTCCCTCCAAAGGAACCACAGGGAAAGGTTGGAGTTAGTGATGTTTCTCTTGCAAATGACAGAAAATCCCATCTAAACTGATTTAAGGAGGGAAAAAAGACAACAAATTTATTTGCTCAAGTAAATCATTGTGAAGTCCCAGGGCAGTAGTGCATGCCTATAATCCCAGAAGTTTGGGAGTCTGAGGAAGGAAAATCGCAAGATTGAGGCCAGCCTGGACAATTTAGACCCTATCTCAAATTAAAATATATAATAATAATAGGAATGGAGCTTAGTGGTAGAGCACCCCTGAGTTCAATCCTCAGTACCATTTAAAAAAAAAAATCCTCCGGTAAGGCTACTTTAGATTCATTTTGATTCAGAGGCTCAAATAATGTCACCAGGACCCTATTTTTCTGCTTGCCTCTTTCAGCTCCATTCCCTCTGTGCTGGCCCCCTCCTCAGACAGACTTCCCTGTCACCATGCAAGAACATCCAGCAGCTCAGTCTCCTTATCCTCCCTGCCCAGGAGGATGAAAATGTGTGCCATTCCAACATAGTCTAGACAGAAAGTCCTATTGTGTCATTGACCAATGACTGTGGCTGAAGGAAAATCAGAGCCCATAGTTGTCCTCCAGCCATTTGGGCCAGAGGAATGGGCCACATCGGAGCCACATGACCAACACCTCAGCTATGGGATACTAGGGAAGGAATTAGGAGGATTTCCAGGAGAAATTGGATTGCTCTTGATGGCATAGATATTGGCATCTTTAACACAGCAAATGCCCACCTATAGGTTTTATCCTCTGCCAGAGGAAACAATGTTCTTCTTAGGAAGTAGAATACAGAGCTAATTATTTGGAAATCTGGAATTGCAAACCTAAGGTCAAATCCTTTTCTTTTTTTGTTTGTGCTGGGGATGGAACCCAGGGCCTTGTGCATTTGCTAGACAAGTGCTCTACCCCGACCTATACCCCGACCTTTTTTTTTTTTTAATATATATTTTATTTTGAGACAGTCTTCCTAGGTTGCCCAGGCTAGCTTCAAACTTGAATCCTCTTACCTCAACCTCCTGAGTAGGTGGGACTATAGGCTTGTACCACCCAGCTCTTTTGGCTTTTCTTAATAACCACTAGAAATGTGTTTGTCATTCAAAGGTCTGGCCCCAAAGAGAGGTAAGAGAGGGGTGCTGAGATGGAAAGAAATTGTGAACTATTCTGGAACAGTTCTGTTCCAAAAATGAAATCTCAGGATTAGATCAGCTACTGCTTTCATTGGAGTAGCTGCTATCAGATGAAATTCAGTCAGGCTTTGATCCTGATGTATTATTGCAGGAATCTCTTTTCCCCATCATGTCAGTGATCCTATAATGTAAGCACATGCAATATTAATAACTGACTCCGCTAAAGGAATAAAGACAGTGCTGACTTCCACAGGGAGATGATGTGCTGAGCTGTGGCAACAGATCTTGTACAGAATCTGTCAGCAGGGATCACCTGGTCTCTCGGTTACAAGACCTTCAGCAGCAGGTTGGGATGGCCCAGAAGCTTCTCAGAAGTGGTAAGCTAGGTGAGACTGGCTCCCTGCTTTGATCGTCCAGCCCCTTCTCTTTCGTTTATTCTCAAAACATCTTGCACTTGAATATACTCAGGAATGACTGAAGAACTGAATTCAATTATCCCCACACCAGCCACAAGATGGCTATGTAGGCCAGTGAGACTAAACCCTAACCAGCTCAGACTGGTGTCCTTGAAAAAGTTCCAGATGGTTCAAGCTGTTGTTGTCTTAGGCATCAGATAGCTAAGTTACAACTATCTGAACTTATCCTGACCGCTGAAGGGTTATCTCTGACTTCCATGAGCTTTATGCAATTCCAAAAATTCAGTGTCATTTATTTTAACTCCACAGCCTTAATGACCTAACTTCCTTTGAAGGTTGTTCTGCCCTCATAAGGGCCTGTCTCTTCTAGAGAGCAGTGAGGCATGTGCCCAGTGGAGACAAGAATCCTGTTCTTGAACCAGGGTATGGCTCAGTGGTAGAGTGCTTGCCTAGCATGCATGAGGCCCTGGGTTTGATCTTCAGCATCACCAAAAAAAAAAAAAAAAAATGAAGAAGAAGAAGAGGGGAAGAAAAATAGAAAGGAAAGAATCCTCTCTTCAGAAAAGTAGTTATTGGACTCCCCCTTACCCTTTCAAATTAGAGCTTGACCATCATGGAAGAGGTAACAACCCAGGGAAGAAGGGGGAGTTTCCACATTCAGTCTAATGTATACAGAACTTGAGACCTAGATTCTCATTTCCAGGACTGGGTCTGTGTCCATAGTGAGGCTTTTCCCCCCCTCAATTAACAGAGAAAGCCATTCAGCAGTTGTTGAGATGCCAGCAAGATGCAGAGAGCTTCCTGTCAATTGAGCACACCATGGTGGGAGAAATTGAGGATGACTTGGCCCAAGCCTATGCTGCCTTAGGTATGGTGTGTGTTTTCATTTCCAGCATCGTGTGCTTTGTCCTAATCCTCTCCTTTTCTGATTGTTTTTTTCAGTCTTTAAACTGAGGCTGTTCTCCCTTCCATTTGGCTTTCTGTACCCTGGAAATTTATCCAAGTTAACTCTGTTTTTACAGTGCTGGGATTGAACTCATGCATGCTAGGCAAGTGCTCTACCACTGAGCTACATCCCCAGCCCTTGACTATGGATATTTTTTGTGGGTTCTGTTTGTTTGTTTTGTTTTTTGTTTTTGTGCCAGGGATTGAACCCAGGGGTACTTAACCTCTGAGCCACATCCCCAGCCCTTTTTATTTTTTATTTTGAGACAGGTCCTCATTAAGTTGTTGAGGCTGGCTTTGAACTTGCAATCCTTCTGCCTCAGCCTCCCAAGCTGCTGAGGATTACAGGCATGTGCCACCGCACCTGGCAGACTGTGGTCCTTTATAGAAGTAAGATTTTCCTTTTCTCACAGGGGACTGGCAAAAATCAGCTGCCCACCTACAGAAGAGTCTCCGAGTGGTTGAGGCTCGCCATGGGCCATCCAGTGTTGAAATGGGCCATGAACTCTTCAAACTGGCCCAAGTCTTATTCAATGGGTGAGTCTTTCCCTTTTCCTAGTGCTTTGCCAGGATACGTTGTCCTGTTTTTTACTAGGTGCTTCTGTTTATGGGGTTTTTGTTTGTTTGTTTTGTTTTTTTAGTTACATAGGTGGACACAATATCTTTATTTATTTTAATATGATGCTGAGGATTGAACCCAGTACCTCACTTATGGTAGGCAAGTGCTCTGCCTCTGAGCCACATCCCCAGCCCTCTGTGAATGTTTTTTATGATACTTTTAAGCATATTGAAGCTTTCTTCTTTCCTCTTCAGAAAAGATCTTTGCTTTCAGTTATACTGACAAACTTGAAGCTTTAAACTTTCCTCCAGAGAGATACAGGGAAAGCACTTAAATCTGAAGCAAATTTCCCAGGGGGACTTTCTTGGCAGCCCACCACCCACCAGCATAGCATTCCTTCTCATTCCTCTCTGGTTAATCACACCTCCTTCGCTCTTATTTCCAACAACCTCAACTCTAGGGGCTCTGCTTTTTCCCTAGTTTGCATCCTATTCCTTTTAAAGTAGTTGTTTTCAACCAGGAATGATTTTTACCCTCAGACAGTATTTGGTACTGTCTGGAAACAGTTTTGATTGCCATAACTGGGGTTGAGGGGTGCCACTAGCATCTGTTGAGTAGAGGCCAGTGGTACATACGTAAATATATAAGTGGACTGAGAGAATAGCTCAGTTGTAGAGCACTTACCTAGCATTTGTGAGGCCCTGGGTTCAAACTCCAGCACCACACACATACACAAACAAACAAACAAACATTAAGAGTAAGGAGGGCTGGGGTTGAAGCTTAGTAGTACAGCACTTGCCTAGCATGTGTGAGGCACTGGGTTCCATCCTCAGCACCATGTAAAAATAAAATAAATAAAAGTATTGTGTCCATCTACTTTAAAAAAAAAAAGATTAAGGAACAGTAGGGTTGATGAGGTGATGCCTCACCGACTTTCTTTACTGAGATTATTGCAGGGGATTTGATTTCAGTATTTCTGGATGTAATATCTCCAGCCTTAATAATAACTGTCATTGGCGTACATTGGTATGAGAAAGTGTTTGAAGCATATGAAGCTTAAATGTAAGATTGTGAGTCATAGGGTCAAAGACAGAGGAAAGAGTGCAGAGTTTGGTCCGGGTAGACTTGTTTGCCCTAGGATGAACACTGTTTCATAAATATTGCATAAAAATCAGGCACGATAGCACATGCCTACAGTCTCAGCAATTTAGGAGACTGAGACAAAAGGATCACAAACTCAAAGCCAGCCTCACGAATTTAGCGAGGCCCTAAGCAATTTAGTGTCTCAAAATTGAAAATCAAAAGGTCTTGGGATGTGGTTCAGTGGTTAAGTGCCCTTGGGTTCAATAATAATAATGAAAATAATCCTTGCATAAATATCAGATTAGAGCTTTAAATTTACCTGTTTTCTCAGGATTCTGGAGTCTTTCTTTCTTTCTTTCTTTCTTTCTTTCTTTATTTATTTTTTAGTGGTAGATGGACAGAAAACCTTTATTTTACTTATTTATTTTTATGTAGTGCTGAGGATCAAACCCAGTGCTTCACAGGTGCAAGGGCAGCACTCTACCGCTGAGCCACAACCCTGCCCCAAGGATTCTGGAATCTTTATACTTTTAATCATAGCTTTTTTTCCCTCAAGCTTACCTTGCAGTGTATTTGTGAAAGTGTCTTATCCTAGATTATAAGATCCTGGAGGATAGAAATGAACTTAGATGACTTTCTGTCTTTCATAGTATGTGAAAAAGCCTTCAATTAATATTTGCTCGACTGGCTAAACTAACTCCTCTTACCTCCCTTGGTCCAGGTTTGCAGTACCTGAAGCTCTGAACACCATACAAAAGGCAGAAAAAATTCTGTTGGTACACTGTGGCCCTTGGAGTGATGAGATCCAGGAGCTGCAAAAGATGAGATCCTTTTTATTGGACTTGCCACCCATTCCTGCAGGGCCTTTAGGGTAAAGTCCCTAAAGGACTCTGGCCCACTGGAAAGGAATCATGGCAGAGTAAAGAGATTCTTTTGCTGCAGACCTGTCATCAGAGAAGGCAGGATTTGCCCAGCTATCCCATGCCAAGTGTTATGAGGGGCAGGGAGGACACTGCAGTTGGAGAGAGATGCACACCTATTTTGATGAATATGTCTTGAAGTAGTTAATCGCCCTCCAATAAAAAATTCCCAGGCCCCAGAAAAGACTTACAACTAGTATCTAGAGAATCCAAACCCTTTAAAAGGGTTGTAGCTGATCTGCAGGCATCTGGATGTTAGCCTGGGGTTTTGGCTACATTCCATTTCACTCAGTGATGAGAATCTGTTTCCCTGGAACATTCCTATGGTTTCTAGTAGTAATGAAATGTTGCATACCACTCCAGTGGGAACTTCAACTCTTAGTAGTTATACTGTAATTGAAAAATAATTATAAAGCAAGAAACCATCATGGCTTCTTCACCCTAGAGACACAGAATTCCACTTACAGCATCTAGCTTCCTCAAATCCTTTGTTAAAACCAGGGAAGTTTAAATTGTAACATAAAAAAATAAATATGGGGCCATTTTATTGTTGGACAGTTTCTTCCTGTAATGGCAACTCTGTATTGTGTTTTACCAGTCCTTATTCCCCGGCTTTGAATCCTTTTGGGAAACTCACTAACCAAACACTAATAAAATCAAACTCATAGGAATGACTTGATAACACATGTGCCTCTTTTTTGAGTTCTACCTGTTAGCAATTTGAAAAGAGACTACTTATTTCTACCAAACCTCCACAAGCTGACAAATGAAATACAGATTGTGTGAGTACCTGGAAGGAAGATGGAGGACTTCAAAAAATGCTGAGAGGGCCCTGAGGATGTAGTTCAGTGGTAGAGTGCATGAGACCCTGAGTTTGATCCCCAATGCCACCAAAAGAGAAGTTGTGAGGATGTGTGGATGTTGCTTTTTGTAGTTTCAAACCCAAGAAATGGAAGATAGGGATGGCATTCCATGAGGATATGTAGCAATAATCCAGACCCCATCCCAATCGAGACTGTGGGAGTCTTTAGGTCTGAACCCTGCTGCTGTATCACTACTGGTGACCAAGTGGTTCAGATGAGTTAGTGGGAAGGAAGGCCAGGCCAACTCTACTTTTGAAGGCTTACCTACCCTGGCCATGCCCAAGAAGCACCCATCAGTTGCCATGGCATTATAGTCAGGAAATGAATAGTCCTAAGCTGGTGGCAGCTTTCAAAAAACTGAATATTTAACATACAGGTTAGCATTCAAACACTTGTTGAATGGAAATCAGGCAGAATGTAGTTTCTCCTCTAATAACTCACTGTGGCAAAGGAGTAGCCAATAGATTTTTTGCTAGGGATTTTTCAAGAAAAAAAATTTTAGACAATTGCAGGCAATTTCTGTAGTTATTCCATTCCAAACATTTAGCATGTTTCATGTTCCTAAAGAAGGCTCTCTTGTACTTTGTAATACAGGTGTACTTCCTTAAAGGATACATTTATGACTAGGGTTGTGGCTCAGTGGCAGAGCGATTGCCTTGAACATATGAGGCACTGGGTTTGATCCCCGGCACCACATAAAAATAAAGAATTTGTGACCATGTATAACTAAAAAATATATTTTAAAAGATTTGTTTTTAAAAAAAAGGATACAGGGACTGGGGCTGTAGCTCAGAGGTAAAGTGCTTGCCTCTTATGTGTGGGGCACTGGGTTCGATCCTCAGCACCACATAAAAATAAATAAAGATACTGTATGTTCATCTACAACTAAATAATTTTTTTTTAAAAAGGATACATTTAGAATTTTACATATCAAGACCCATTTTATGTGTACTTGGGAAATTTCTTTAAATGCTTTATAAAAAAAAATTATTTCTAGGGCTGGGGTTGTGGCTCAAGTGGTAGAAGTGGTAGAGCTGTATCACTACTGGTAGGGTACTGGGTTTGATCCTCAGCACCACATAAAAATAAAATAAAGATATCGTGTATACACTAAAACTAAAAAATAAACATTAAAAAATTGTTTCTAGCCAGATATACACCTGTAATCCCAGTTACTCAGGAAGCTGAGGCAGGAGGATCACAAGTTCAAGGCCAGCCTGGGCAACATAGTGAGACTCTAAGCAACTTAGTGAGTCCCTGACTCAGAATTTTAAAAAATAAAAAGAGCTGAGAATGTGGTTAAATGCCCCTGGGTTCAATCCCTAGTACTAAATGAGATCCAGTACTAAATAGATAAGTAAATAAATAAAATAAAAAGGGCTTGGCACAGTGGTGCAAGTGGCTCAGAGACTGAGACAGGAGGATCACAAATTCAAAGCAAGCCTCAGCAACTTATTAAGGCCCTAACAACTTAGCAAGATCGTGTCTCAAAATTAAGAAATAAAAAAGGCTGGGGATATAGCTCAGTGGTTAAGCACCACTTGGTTCAATCCCCCAGTACCCAAAATTTAAAAAAAATAATAAAAATAAAAAGAATTAGGGGCATAGCTCAGTGTAAAGCACCCCTGGGTTCAATTCCCAGTACACCTCCCACCCCCGAAAAAAATCATATTTTTTAAATATCTTTTTAGATGTATAGACCTTTATTTTATTCATTTACTTATATGTGGTGCTGAGAATCGAACTCAGTGCCTCATACATGCTAGGCAAACGCTCTACCACTGAGCCACAGCCTCAGCCTCATAGTATGTTTTATTTAAAAGCTTGTGCTACTTTGGATCTTAGTTGCCTAGGCTGTCCTTGAACTTGAAATACTCCTGCCTCAGCCTCCTGAGTAGCTAGGATTACAGGCGTGCACCACTTGTACACTTGGCAAACCTTTTCCCTTACTAATTGTCTCAGGTATTTGTTATAGTAATGGAAAGTTGACTTAGACAACATGCTTCAGTGACTGTGGGTATGGGAGGTGCCCTCCAGGAGGGATTAGCAGTAGGACTAATACATAAAGACTCCCACAGCAGAAAATCAGTCCCTGCATTATACAACACAGATAACTAAAAATATTTATAAATGGTAATTTTCAGCAGAGTTTGAACAGAACCAGGCACTAAGTAGGAAATGTATCTTCATAGCTCAAAATTGGAAGCGGAACAAAGTAACAAAAGTTAAGGAGAAAGCTCTTTTATTGCAAAGTATACATTGAAACTAGGGGCATCCTTCATGTAATGTATAATCTGTCATCCCTCCTGGGGTTTTCTTCTAGGGTTCTAGAATGTTGAAGTGGAGCATTAAGTGCCCCTGGGGTCCAGAATTTTGCCTATGAAGAGAAGGGCTCCTGTGTCCGTGTCCCTCAGTACAAAGATGAAAGGTTGGTTAAGGTGATATTCCAGGGGGAAAGTGAGGTGGGCAGGCTGGAGGTCTGGGCTCGGGGTGGTTCCTGCCCCATCCTCATTCCACTCAAAACCAGCCTTGTGTTCCACTTGGGTAAGCTTGATAGGTTTGCCTGTGATCTTGGTGAAGTCTGGTGACTCAAACAAGGATTGCAGTTCTGCAAAGATAGAGATTCCCATTAAAACCCACCCATATCCAACACAACAGGATAAATCCTAAATCCTATATCCTGATTCTCAAAAAGGCAAGCAAGCTGGAATGGAGCCCTGCTTTTGATCTTCTGTGAATTATGTAGACCTCTGAGCAGGCTGAGGGGTAAGTGCTCCACCCCTGAGCACTTCAGCTTGGGGAAATCCCAGTCAAACAGGCTGCGGCTGTAGCTCAGTGGTAGAGCACTTGCCTGGCATGTGTAAGGCCCTGGGTTTGATCCTCAGCACCGCATATAAATAATAAACAAAGTAATGGCCCATTGACCGCTAAGAAATATTAAAAAGAAAAAAAAAAAAAAACAGGTCAAACAGACCTGTCTGGAGGGGCAGTATTCTGAGCTTCTATTACAGGACCTGTGATGGGGCTGAGGAATGAGTGACAGGAAAGCCAGTTCAGTCTTCCCCTCCAGAACTAGTAGAATGGAGGACATGTGAGAACATGTGCAGGGCCTTCCACAAAGGCCATAGAGCTCTTGAGTTCTGCTTAGCAAGGCAGAATGCTTGAAGATTTCATGCTACCCCACCCACCGAGAGCAAAGGGGTGTGGCAAACATACTCATCTCCTGTATGGACTTGGTAACTTCGCCTTCATAACTCAGCTTCAGCTTGGGGATGCTCAGGACTGCTTGGATAGTCTTCAGTTCTCGGTCTATGTCATGAATGAACTCAGAAGTGAGGCTCTCTTCTATCAAGGTCAAGTTCTGAGTCACTTTCAGGGGCAAGAAGAAGATGATACTCATGCTTCCGGATAAGGGCAGCTGGGCAATCTGAAACAACAGAGAGGAGGCATAAGGGTCAGCCCTTTACAGCCCAAGAGCTTAGGAATGGACATACACCAAGAGCTGTCTTCCTCTTTCTTCTGGTGGGGCCCAGGCCTTGTGTGTCCCGAGACCCTGATCTATGTAACAGTTGTCTCCTAGGTTGTTGTTTTCTGGCAGAAAGTCATCTCTGAATATTCCTTCAAAAAGTAGGCTTTGGGCCAGGTACATTGGCGCATGCCTATAATCCCAGTGGCTCAAGAAGCTGAGGCAGGAGGATCAAGAGTTCAAACCCATCTTCAGCAAAAGCAATTTAGTGAGACCCTGTCTCTCAATAAAATACAAAATAGGTCTGGGGATGTGGCTCAGTGGTTGAGTGCCCCTGAGTTCAATCCCCAGTTACCCACCCCCCCCAAAAAAAAAAAAAAAAAAAACAGGCTTTAGGGCTAGGGATGTGGCTCAGTGCTAGAGTGCTTGCCTCGTGTGCAAAAGATTGAAAGCAGCAAATTAGAATTATGTATATGGGCTATTAGCATCATGGTCAATGGACGGAGAAGTATTTCTTTTTGTTTATTTGTTTGACCTCATGTCCTGAGTTCAATCCCCAGTATTACAAAAAGAAAAAGAAAATAAAATGCACAGAAGAACACACCTATAATCCCATTAACTCAGGAGCCTGAGTAAAGCAAGAAAATCTCAAGTTCAAGGCCAGTCTGGGTAACTTAGCAAGACTTTTCTCAAAATAAAAAATAAAAAGGGCTGGAGATATAGCTCAGTGGTAGAATACTTCTGGGTTCAATCCCTAGTACTGAAAAATAAAAAATAATATGGGGTGATGGTGCTAGGGATATAGCTCAGTGCTTGCCTAGCATGTGCAAGGCCCTGGATTCAATCCCCAGTTCCATCAAAAAAAAAAAAAAAAAAAAAAAAGCCATACTCTTCTTAGCCTAATACCAACTGAAGTTATCTGTGGAAAGAATTTTCTGGTATAGTTCTAAAGAAGTAGAATTGAATTTCAGGTCTCTGTTTTCTCCCCACATCCACTTGCCAACATTAATTTATTGATTGATCATCTGTTCTGTGCAGATAATTGAACTAGAAATGGGAGTCTTGGACACAGCAATACAAAAGCAGCAATATCATAGAGTTTTTGACCAAAAATTGTTAACCTAAGGCCCACAGAAAAAAATAGTATCAGGGTCCCAAGAACCCCCTGGGATCTTACAGAAATGGGTTCATGTGCACAAGTGGCATTTATCCTGTAGTATTTCAGGCACTATTGTCCTAAAGACATCCATAGCCCAAAAAAGGGATAAGAACTACTGACAGAATTACAAGAAGTCTGGTATGCACGAAAGCCTTAGAAAGCCAGCAATGTGGAGTTTGTAACAGTTTGTGGAGTTTGTAACAGTTTGTGGAGTTTGGTTCTTAATTCTAAACACAAAAGTTCTCAAGAAAATATATCATTGGTATGAACATACTTTATATACAATCAGAGATATGAAAAATTGTGTTGCTTATGTGTAATAAGAATCGTAATGGGGAGCTGGGATTGTGGCTCAGTGGTAGAGCGCTGGCCTAGCATATGGGTTCGATCCTCAGCACCTCATAAAAATAAAAAAATAAAGTTATAAAAAAAAAGAATCGTAATGCATTCTGCTGTCATTTATTTAAAAAAATAAATAAATACAGTGGCTGGGGTTGTGGCTCAGTGGTAAAGCACTTACCTAGCATGTGTGAGGCACTGGGTTCGATCCTCAGCACCACATAAAAATAAATAAATAAAATAAAGGTTTTTAAAAAGTCATCCAACTTATTTAAAACTTATTTAATTTAAAATTATTTAAGGGCTGGGGGTGTGGCTCAAGCGGTAGCGCACTCGCCTGGCATGCGTGCGGCCCGGGTTCGATCCTCAGCACCACATACAAACAAAGATGTTGTGTCTGCCGATAACTAAAAAATAAATATTAAAAATAAAAAAAAATAAAATAAAATTATTTAAATTTAAAAATAAAATAAAAATACAAGCTTGGATTACACACAAAAAAAAAAAAAAGAAAGAAAGAAAAGGTATCAACATAGCTTATGGTAGAGAGTCCCAGGGAGTTCAATTCCCAATATCCCCCCAAAAAATGAAAAGACATCAATATTTGAGTGCCAAAATTTGAGGATCCATTTTTCATTACCTTAAACCTAATACCAAGTCCTGAGAGGATAAGTTTTTATAACTACCTCTCACCCAATTTTGAGAAGAAAGGTTTTCAGATGTATTTTGTTTTAGTTTTTGGTACTAGAGATTTAACTCAGGGTCACTTTACCCCTGATCTCCATCCCTAGCCCTTTTTATTTTTTTTATTTTGAGATAGGTCTCACTAAGTTTCTAAGACTGGCCTTAAAGTTGTGATCCTCCTGTCTCAGCCTCCTGAGTTGCTGGGATACAGGCATGCGCCACCACACCTGACTTGAGAGATGTTATTTACTTGCTCAAAGTCACACAGCTGGCCAAATTCAGATAGCTGTAGAATTTTAAAAGTATATCTTTCTGCTATACCATTCTGCCTCTCTAAGACCTCTCCCACCACCCTCCATTGACTTCACCCCTACAGACCTTGCAGTTGAGATCAGAATCCAAGCCATAGCGTAAAATGGCCTTAGAGTCTGACATCATGGGGACTCTCACAGTCCTTTCCTCATCCAAGTGGAAATCCTGCAGAGAAGTCTTTCTGGTGTCAAACTTTGTTACCCACTGCCCTGAAATGAAATGAACAGAGTATCCTGAGCCCCAGTGACCAGAAAGGCCATGGGATCACACTGTATCTCCAAAGCCCACTACTGAAAATTGCCCAAAGAAATCTTAGTCCTCAGTGGCTCTGTATTGACACCTGAGGGAATAGCTGCTCCATGTTGGCAGGTATTGTTTGGACCTCAGTATTTCCAGGACCCTCTGCAAGCAAATAGGTCCAGAAAACTCAGAAGCTAATAAGTTGATTTGAATGGATTACCAAGCTCCTTTGGTTTAATGTGGCTTTGAATATACTGGGTCTGTGACTACGACTCTCTCACTCCCTGGAGATCAATGCTTGAAATAGGAAGCCATCAGACTTTTCTCTAGGAATTTAGGGGTTCACTCTTGCTACTTACTACCTGATTAATGGTCATAAAGCATTTTAAGGGGAAGATCCCTCAAACCACTCTCTGCAAAGCCCTATCTGAATAGCACTGGCTTCAGAATGAGACCTGTGGAACAGTCTCTGGGTACGTCACCAATACCTAGAAAAATTTTGGTAGATAACTAACAATAGTTTACTGAGCACCTGTTGTGTTCCAGTTATAGCTGTAGGGGTGCTGAGAAGACATATAAAGTGTCTACGAAGTCAGCGTGTGACCTGCACATTAAAGATGAGAAACAGACTCAGAAACATTCTGAAACTTGTGCAGGGTCATGCAACTCATAAAGGCAGAGCCAGGATTTAAACCTGGTCTAACTCAAAAGCCAGAAATCTAACACAGTGCCCAACGCCAATCAGGCTTTTACACCACGTAGACACTTATCAGATACTTTCTGGGCACTTGGTAGATGACAAGCAGGCATACTTTAGGTACCTGCAGTTCTTATATCCTCCTCTAGCATTCTCCCTGGGTTTGTGTTGGGCAAGGTCTTTGACTTTGCCTCTTTCTCAGCCCCCTCTGACACCTGCCATCCACCCTTGGACAAAGAGAAGTGGAGAAACCCTCACCCTTAAAGTAAGCCACACCAAGAAGGAGGATGCTGACTTCACTGGGCACTTCCCTTGTGGACCTGGCAATTTTCCCTTTCATCTGGGCCTGTACCCAGTTGTTAATCTCCTGAAGGTCCACTCGAGGGTTGCCAGTCAGGATTCTGGGCCTGGTCCCATAGGCCTTCTCCAGTGGTGAGACAAAGCTGGATTTTATCCGCAGCTCTGAAAAGAGGTGGAACAGAGGTTAGTGTCCGAGAGCTGAGTCAGCGCCCTCTCTTTGAGAACATGCTGGGCTTAGGTTCTAGTTGACCACTCAGCAGGCTCCAGCTTCCTGCTCAGCATCTTCCCATGACTCCACAGGACCTCTGCCAGCTTCCCCAGGAACTGGACAGGGAGCAACAGATTTCACCTATTGCTGTTCTTCACGTTACTGCCTTCCCCGCACCCTCCCACTGAACCTACTTCCTCTTTCTGATCCTCTTTGGGCTCACAGATCCCTTCCTGCCCACCAGTGCCAGGCCTGGCCTGAGCACACGTGGTCTGTTGTTTAAGAGAAATTCCTGGCATAGAGCACAGAGCCCCTCAGGCTGGAAAGGCAACTGACTCTTCTCAAAGACAATCCGGGAAGCACTCTTGAGGTTCTTCTGGGGGGCGGTGACGGTGGCAAGGAGTTCCTTGTAGGTGCTGTGGATGTCCGGGTTGCTGATCAAGTCATAGTAGAGAGCCCGGTGGATGGTAGATTCTGTTCGCTGTTCCGCTCCTGCCAGAGAGACAAGCACAGGAGCCTTGATAACTGCCTGCCGGCTCAGTCAGGCCTCCGCCAAGACAGGGAGACTATATTCCTATTCTTTATTATTATTATTAATCTTTCTAGTTGTAGATGGACACAATGCCTTTATGAGGTGCTGAGGATCAAACCCAGTGCCTCATGCATGCAAGGCAAGTGCTCTACCACTGAGCCACCACCCCACCCCTATACTCCTATTCTGTTTTGTGTGCTGAAAGCCTAAATAAGCCAATACTGCAGACATTCTTGGTGGGCAAGGAATTTGAGGGCAATGGAAGCAAAGTAACTGCATGCTTAAAGATTTTCTTTGGGGCTGGGGATATGGCTCAAGCGGCAGCGCGCTCGCCTGGCATGCACAGGGCACTGGGTTCAATCCTCAGCACCACATCAAAATAAAATAAAGATGTTGTGTCCACTGAAAACTAAAAAATAAATATTAAAAAATTCTCTCTCGGGCTGGGGATGTGGCTTAAGCGGTAGCATGCTTGCCTGGCGTGCGTGCGGCCCGGGTTCGATCCTCAGCACCACATACAAACAAAGATGTTGTGTCCACCAAAAACTAAAAAATAAATATTAAAAATTCTCTCTCTCTCTCTCTCTCTCTCTCTCTCTCTCTCGCTCTCTCTCTCTCTCTTAAAAAAAAAAAGCAACAAATTCTTTAAAAATAAATAAATAAAAAATTCTCTCTCTCTCTCTCTAAAAAAAAAAAAAATCTTAGTGGCACCAACCTAGAGAGAGGTAAAGGTAGGGGTGAGGCAAAGTCCCTGCACTTCCATCACCAAACCAAACACTTTTTTTTTTTTTTTTTGGTAGTGGTTGGGATTGTTTTGTGGTTACCTATTCATCATTGCCCCCTGTGAACTCAGCTGTGACCCACTGAGGGTGAACTCAGGCAGTTAGATCCCACTGAGAGTGAACTCAGGCAGTTAGATCCCCAGGACCTGAGTGAATGGCTGACACATAGCACAGCTTTTTTAAGGAAGGGATGAATGAGCAGTAAGGTCATCGTGTCCATAAGTGGTGGGGATTGTGGGTGTGTAGCCCTCAAGCTCCCATGTATACAGACTAGTACCCTGCCAGGGCCACCTTCCCAACACCCCTTCCCCATCCTGGAGCCACACACACACAGACCCAGTGGGGGACTCCTCCCAGGTCCACCTGGGGCCTTTTGCAGCTGCTCACTCACCCAGTGAAAGGGCAGAGAGAGCAGTAGCCACACTGAGCGGGGACAGCAGTACGTTGGCCGTGGGACTCGCACTGGATTTCAAGCGATACAGGTCATAGCCAAAGTTGGAGACAGCTGCTGCCAGTTTGTTCACAGGTACTTTGAAGAAAGGGTCCTCCTCCTCCACTGGTTCCCCTGTGCTATCAGGAGCCAAGGAACCCTGATGGGTGACAGGAAGTCCTGGATTAGAGGATGAGGACTAGTAGAGACACACAGTGAATAATGTCTCCTGTGGCTTTGGGTGGGGTTTTTATTCTGGCCCCTTATTATATTTAGTCTTAAGAATTGGGATGAGTTTGCTCCATGGTAAGCATGAGCTCTCTGCTGGGGAGAAATTGCCCAGAAGAGAAATTGTCTGGCCAGGTTTAAACACTTGTGACCTGTGAGCTGCAAGCCTGACACACTTTTTTCAAAATGGCACTTGGGCTTGGTGGCACACAGCTCTAATCCCAACCACTCGGGAGGTTAAGCCAGGAGGATTATAAATTTGAAGGCAGCCTGGAAAACTTAATGAGACCCTGTCTCAGAGTAAAAAATAAAAAAGTGTTGGGGCTGCAGCTTGGTGATAGAGTGCTTGCCTAATAAATGAAAGGCTCTGGGTTTGATTCCCCACCTCCAAAAAAGGCAAGGAACTCTCCTCCCCACTCCCCAAGAAACCCTATACTCAGGCCACACCAGGCTCCCATCTGCTCACCCTTGCTGACTGCTCCCAAGTCTCTGCCTCCCTGTCTTTCATGACCAGATGTCTTTTCCTCCATCACAAATTTTCCCTGACCACCCCTATCTAAAGGGCACTTCTGGTTTTCTGATCGTTTTGCAGCATCTGCTGCCACTTACTTATTAGCTACCTACCATTTCTTCTTCTTTTTTTTCCCTCCTTTCTTCTTTTAGCAATGCTGGGGATAGAACCCAGGGCCTCACACATGCTAGGCAAGCACTCTACCACTGAGCTACACCCAAAACTACCTTTTCTAGTTCTTTTTAACTAATTTCAATTCATACTGGTTGATATATGTATCTGATACCAAAAAAAAAAAACTAATATCTCAAAAGAATTTGAGTTCCTTGAAAGCAAGAATAAATTCTTTTACATTTCTACCCATCCCCAGCAGCTTCAGAGTAGGTGTTCAGTAGGTAAGAAATAAATGAAAGGCCACAATGGCCCTGTAAGGAAACAGAGACTGAGGTAAGAGTCACTTGTCTAAGGTCACCAAGCCAGAATTCAAACTCAGAATCCATGACAAAGTCCAGGGCTCCTAGCTGCCTTGTCTGACGTGTGACACAGCCACCTTACACACTGTCATATAGCAGAGGCTTTCCTCCAAGTGCCTGTATCTACCTTTGCAACCCTACTGTGCCCTCTGGCCAGGAGAGAGGTCCATCTGCGCTCATTTATCCTTTGCTGTGCCCCTGGTCAGCATGGGAACAAATACTCAAGAACATCACCCACTCGATGAACCCCACAAGTAGTACATGTAAATGAGGAAAGATCTTGACAGAAGGGGCACCTTGGACTTGTTCAAGTGCTTTTGGATTTTCACTGTTTGGGATCTTGTTTCTGTCCCCACTCTATCCCTTGAAAGACAAGGCAAGACATTTTCTCTGTTTTGCTGCTGAAGAAACCAATGCCCTCGAGGAATAAAGGCCAGAGCCTGGCTTAGAACCCAAGTGCCAGCTCCCTGTCCTATCTCCCATGCCGCCTGTTAAGGAGGGGCTGGGACAGTGGATGCCCCCACCTGCCCTCCCATCCCCACTGACCTCGGAGCTACCAGCGACATTCTGGCAGCTGCTGTACCCAAGCAGGGCTCCAGTCCAGAGCAGTAGCACAAGAACCTGCATCCTGGACCTGGAAGAGATAGAGAGGAACAGGCCACTCCCCTAGCCCACCACCCAGGGCAGAACGGGGGATGAGCAAGGGAAATAACTTCCCAGCCTAGAAATGGATCCTCAGCCTGAGGATGACTGCCTTCCAGCAGGGTCCTCCCCATCCTGTGCCTGCCTCTCACCCACTGTCCCCCAGGAGCTGTGCCCTTATCCCATGCTGTCTGTCCCAGGACCCACCTTAAACCTAAAACTCCAGAGCTGTAAAGACCCAGCAGTGGGCTCCTCTGCATGGAGTATGACCTTGCACAAATGTATGAGGCTTTTCCCTGGAGGCACCCCGCCAGCTCATTTGATAGGATTCGGACCCTTTTTCCCAAAGCAGTGGGGGCAGAACCAAGTCTCTGTAGAATCACTTGAATATCAAGAATGGGAGCATCTGGTCCAGCCCACACAAGTTCTCAAACCCTTCTTGAATTCCTCTGGCCTGAAACCCGTGGCCTAAGGGAGTTCATTCCCTTCTCATTTCCATTTCAAGAGATCTTCCCCTCATGGTTAGCAATGCAGGGTCGAGGGTCAGACTGCCTAGGTTCAAATCTTGATTCTGGAAGTTAATTGCTTCTAAAAAAAATAATTTTTTTCCTTGCAAAATGTAAATCAACTGGGCACTGTGGCACACACCTGTAATCCCTACTACTTAGGAGGCTGAGGCAGGAGGATTATAAATTCGGGCAGCCTGGGCAATTTAGTTAGAACTGGTCTCAAAACAATAAATAAATAAATAAATAAATGGGCTGAGGATGTGGCTCTGTGGTAGAACACTTGCCTAGCAAGGCCCCTGGTTTCAATCCCTAGTATTACAATAAATGAATAAAGTACTTACCTATTGTTATGAGAATTAAAAATTAGACAATGTCTTAGCAGCACTTACAATTAGAGATTGGTAGGCACCCAGGGCTGAATGTGTCCCCCTTCAACCAGAATCCTATGGCTTCATGGCTCCCATGTAAAGCCATACCCCCACCCCATCCCAGCCCAGCTCAAAATTAGCTCTTAAACTCCTTCTTTCCTTCAGGTTAAAGCTTCCTACTTCTTGGTAAGACCACCCACATTTTTTTCATCTTCCCCAGCAGAAGCCCCTCTGTCCAGCCTCTGGTCTGGCAGCTGGACCACAAGGGACAACTCAAATCTGGGTCTAGGGCTCTCTATTCTCCTGTATTCACCTCATCTCTGCACTCCCCTGGAGTCAGGATCTAGGGATGGGAGGGGATAAAGGCAGCTGGGGGGAGGTCACAGATATAATCTTCCAAGAGGCATTCTATTTATTTATTTACTTACTTATTATGTATTGGTATTGGGGATTGAAGCCAGGGGTGCTTTACCACTGAGCTACATCCCCAATCCTTTTTGTATTTTATTTTGAGAAAGTAACCTGCTAAATTGCTGAGGCTGGGCTCGAACTTGCAATCCTCCTGCCTCAATCTCCCTAGTTGCTGGGATTATAGGCGTGTCGCATCATGCCCAACTCCAGAAGGTCTTCTAGCTACAAAGTCAGTAGCCAGGACCATTGGCTGCTCCTTGGTCTCCCTCCATCTGTCTATCCTGCAACATACGTACCCTGAGGCTCTATCTTCATCCTTTTACACACACACACACACACACACACACACCAATTTTTCTGTCTTCCCAGAGCAAATTGGATCAGAAAAGTTAAGAGTGCAGTGTGTGATTGTTAGCTAAAGTCCTTAAAATTAAATCTGATAATCCACCAGACAACACTGTAGTACATGAAAGGCAACAAAAGAAACTGTCTCTGAGTTTGCTCAGCTTAAGGCAGGACGCCTGGCAGGAACCACCCTCAGCTTTCTAAGCCCTCCTTTCCCGCTGCTCTGAGTGAGAGTTCCAGGGAGCCCTGTGTTCTCAGCCAGCTGCTCTTCCACTTGGCTGCCCTGCTGCTCAGGGAGGAACCATCCATTGAGACTACAGGAAAAGCTTTCTGAGGCACAGGACAGAGACCTCAACGCCATCCACTATTGCAATTGCTCTCCAACCAGCAGACCCCACCCTGCGCTGTCAGGAGCCTCCCTTGCCTGAGCCTCAAGAGACTGGTTTATTGGAGACTGAAAATTCAGTGAGATGCAGGGGGAGGCGAGACTAGAGGGAAAGCTGTCTGCTTGGGGTTCCTCTTGCAGCAGTAGGAAATGGAAAGAAAAGGGAGGAGACAGGGTCACCCTGGCAGAGTACATAAGGAAGCAATTCTGATGCACTTGAAAAGAGGACCTTCTTGAGTCCCTACAGAGTCCAAGTGCCCGATTATGTGATAGAGAATTGTCACCAAATGGGTAGGCTGAGGACAGAAGATGAGGTGAGAGAACCTGTCAGGGGAAGGTACAGGGGTCCAAAGCCAGCCCCAGAGCTAGATGCAGGGATAGGTAGTGTAAGTGGCATGTCTTTGAATCTGCCACCTCAAGCCATAGGGATTAAAGAAGTGGAGAGATTAAAGCCACCTACCAGGGGACTGAGAGGGCAGAAATTAAGGGTCTGTAAGGGGTATCCCTCAGAGCACATGCAAGGCCCTGTGAAAGATGACTGTTGTGTGGGCTGGGGCAGGCAACCATTGGCTGGCCAGGGGCACAGAGACAATGATGCCATCCTGGCCAAAGGGCAGTACTGGAGTCAGACTCCTGGCCTACAGGGTGGGGAGGGCATGGGAAGGAGGTGAATATGATCCCTGCTGCCCAAGATCAGCCTTCCTTTCTGCCACAAATCAAGAGGCACAGGAACTGTGATGACTTCAAGCTGAGAGGATAAATTTAAGCCAGTACATGTGTTTCAGATTAAACCCAGTTGTGAGACAAACACCATTGCTCCTCCTCCACCTCCTCCCAGAACCACACAGCCTTTAAGCCACATGGCCATAGTGCAAGGAAGGGCACCTCCCTCTCCCCTGGCTCTGGAAACAAGGGTTTCTAGGGGTCTCCTCTGACCCACCCATGGTGTCACCACCAGTCCCCAGGCAAGGTTTTTTCCTGAAATCTTGAAACCTAAATGAGTCAGGGCAAGTTGCCCCAGAGTAGCACCTCTCCACACCCCAGAAGGACCAGCCCTGGGTCCCCACCCCAGCCCAGCCCCAAGGGGTCTGAAATCCTGGTGGACAGACCTAGACCAAACAAAGATGGGGTTTGGGGAAGCCTGCAGCTTTTCTTTGGCTCAGACCAAGCCTTCCCAGCTGT
This sequence comes from Marmota marmota marmota, assembly GCF_001458135.2. Lineage (NCBI taxonomy): Eukaryota > Metazoa > Chordata > Mammalia > Rodentia > Sciuridae > Marmota > Marmota marmota. The sequence goes on from NW_025999891.1 coordinate 1,475,141, forward strand.
GGCTTACCCCAGGGAATGTGAAGGATGGGCTGGGAAAGCTAAGCCCCAAACCCCTTGCACTGGTGGAGCTAAACAGTGGTTGTTGTTTGCAAAAGGCCATGACCTCATGTGACTCCCAGCCTTTACTCACAAATCATGTGGCCAAAGAGAATTGTGGGGACAGAACAGAGGGACCCTGCCGTATTCCATCCCAGTCCTCAGCAGGACAGCTGCCTGGTGGCACTGGGAAACTACCTTTGAAATCAGCACCAGTTGGTTTTGGAAAAGTGTCAGGGAGCTGAGTGAGCGGAAGCCAGGCTGGGCTGCTGGAGGGACACCTTCCCCACTGCCCCTGGCAGAGGCAGCTCCCTGAGAGTGTCCTTCCCTTTTGGGTGCTGCTCAGACCTGACTCAGAACTTCCCCATCACACCCCCCCACTCCATTGTCCCCACTCACTCCATTCAAAAGTCCTTCCAGTGTCTTCTATAGCGGTGGGGGTTTGGGGGTAACTGGCTCCGGGTCTTCTGTCTCCCATTCCCTCTGCCCTCTCCCATCCACTCAGCCTGATGGCCAAGTTTCAGGGCACACTGCCTCGCCACCTCCTCCTCTTTGCACCCCTCTTTTCTGCTCCCTGGGGTACCCCAGCCTCTTGCAGTCCCCTGGGCCCAGGGGAACCTCTCCCAACCTCCCCTGATGCACAGACACAGACAGGACAGGAGCGGCTTTACCTGAGTTTTGCTGCAGCTCCACTCCCAGCCAGGAACCTCTCAGAAGCACACAGAGGGGCTCCAGCAAGCTGCCTTTCAACCCAGCGTCCTGCAGGCTTCAGATTACAGCTACTCCTTTCTTAAAGCGACCTGCACTCATTTTGGATTCCGTGATTGCATCATTGTTTGGTGTTAACTTTAACCCACTGCTGTTTCCTTCCACCCCCCAGCCCCAAGACCCACACTCGCATACCTCCTCCACCAGATCTTCCTTGTGCCGAGGCCCCCATCTTCTTTGCTGCTTCCTGGGACTCTCTGCAAAATAGTCAACCCCAGAAGGCACCTTGGCTACCTTGGAGGACTAGACAGAACATGAGTATTTTTCAGCAGGAGTGGGAAGAGAGCAGGTAGAGGAAACACTGGCCCAGCATGGGGATTAGGGCTACTGCTGGTCATTGACTCTGGTGCTAACTGGCATCTGGGGCAAGATAACTTTCATGGCTCTTCCTTCTCCTTGGCTGAAAAACAAAGAGATAAAAACAGAACTTTTCAGATCTGAAATTCTATGATTTCTCAAGTTCAAAAATGGAAATGGGGCAAATATCTGACCATTGGAAGAAATGAGAAATACTGTACACATCAGTGCCAAGAGGAGGCCTATAACAGAGGCTGCCTGGAGTGGAGACCACTTGTGCCCAGCTTGCTGTGGTATTTATTTATTTATTTATTTATTTATGTGGTGCCAGGGATTGAACATAAGAATATTCAACCACTGAGCCACATCCCCAGCCCCCTCCCTTTTTAAGTATTTTTAGTTATAGATGGACACAATACCCTTATTTTGTTTATTGTTTTGTGCGGTGCTGAGGATTGAACCCAGTGCCTCACATGTGCTAGGCAAGTGCTCTACCACTGAGCCATAACCCCAGCCCTTTTTATTTTTTGAGACAAGATCTAAGTTGCTGAGGCTAGCTTAGAGCTTGAAATCCTCCTGCCTCAGCCTCCAGGAATTACAGGTATGTGCCCGTACACCCAGCTCTCACCCATGGTATTTAGGAGCTTATACTGTGGTTGTGAAACTAAAAGATCAACATAAGAAATGATTAGATTACAGGTTGAGTATCCCTTATTTAAAATGTTTAGGATCCGAAGTATTTCTGGATTTCCAATTTTTTCAGATTTTAGAATATTTTCATTTAGGTGATGATAAATCTTGGGGATGAAACTGAAGCCTATGTGCGTGGGCTCTCTCTCATCCAGCGAGGAGGTCCAGGGAACAGGGTAGAGAAGAGTGTGGCTGCGGAGTCGCTAATCAAGACCTCTGGAGACCAAGCAGGAAGCAGGTCTGATTTTATTGCACAGTTACCATGTATATATACTGAGGCAGTAGCTAAGCAGATTACAGGCAGCCACCAATGCAATTTCTGCTAACTGTCCTTGCAGTGACCAGTCGAGGAGTGAGCATAGGGACTGTAACACATGGCCTCATGCCTAGGGCTGTGCCTACGGGGTAAGCAGTTTGCCACTCACACGCCTAGCACTTGTCCCCACACCTATATACAAAATTCATTTATGTTTCTTATACACCTTATACACATAGCTTGGAGGTAATTTTATACAATATTATTAATAATTTTGTGCATGGAACAAAATTTGTGTACATTGACCCATCAGTCTTGTGGCATCATATCAGCACCAAAGAATTCTGAATTTTGGAGCATTTTAGATTTCAGATATTCGGATGCTCAGCCTATATAACAAATTATTTTCTAAGTGGATATGAGTCCTAGAATGAGAAAGTCCAATAGTTATTCAAAGAAGGAGATATCAAAGAAGGAAAGGGGAGTACTCTTTGATATTAAGTTCATAAAAGAGAAAACTGCTGGGTACTATAATGAGTGCCTATAATTCCAGCACTAAGGAGGCTGAGGCAGAAGGATCCAAAGTTTGGAGCCAGCCTAGGCAACTTAGAGAAACCCTGTCTCAAAACACAAATAAAAGGGGCTGTAGCTGTAGCTCAGTGGTAGAGTGCTTGCCTAGCATGCTTGAGGCCCTGGGTTGGATCCTCAGCACCACATAAAAATAAACAAATAAAATAAAGGCACCTGTCCATCTATAACTACCAAAAAAATTTTTAAAAAACCCACAAACAAAGGGGCAGGGATGTAGCTCAGTGGGAAAGCACCCTGGGTTCAATCCCAATACCAAAAGAGGGAGTGGCTGAACTCCAGCTGTAGCTCAATGGTAGAACACTCCCTGGATTCAAGAAAAAAGAGAGAGAGAAAAAAAAAAAAAAACTTACAGGAATCTATGTGTATTCTCATATAAAGACCTAGGGAGCAGAGCTGGAGTCCCTGTACCACTTTCTAGTGGGCAAGTTTCAGCTTTATAGAAAAAAGTGTGCCAACAGTCAGAGTTCAGTCTCTTCCAACAAAAATTTGTAGAGCACCTCTAGCAAATCACCATGCTACAGACTCAGTGGAGGAGTATTTAAAAAAAAAAAAATTTTTTTTTTGTAGTTGTAGATGGACAGAATACCTTTATTTTATTTGTTTATTTTTATGTGGTGCTGAGGATCCAACCCAGTGCCTTACGCACGCTAACCAAGGGCTCTACCACTGAGCCCCAGCCCCTGCCCACAGTGGAGGAGTGTTGTAGAGGAATGAGACTCAGGGCCCACCCTCTAGAAACTCACTGCACAGTGAAAATAGATTGTTCCTACGTAATGTGGCACATTCTACACAGCCATCTTTACAGCTGCACCATCTACTAACAGTGCCTACTAGCCACCTGTGCCTTGCTTTAATGTAAAGTGAATGTGAAATTTCAGATATTTTATATGAGAAAAACGTATCTCCAACATTTCACATTAGTTACATATATTAGGCTAAATAAAATATATTATTAAAATTTACTTTTTTGTGTGGTTCTGGGGATTGAACCCAGGGTCTCATGCATACTATACAAGTGCTGTACCACTGAACTATATCCTATTTACTTTTTTTTTTTTTTTTTTTTTTTTTGTGGTGCCAGGGATTGAACCCAGGGCCTTGTGCATGTGAGGCAAGCACTCTACCAACTGAGCTATATCCCCATTTTTTTTTTTTTTAGACTGGGAATTGAACCCAGAGCTACCTTACTACTGAGCTATAACTGCAGTCCTTTTTTTTTTTTTTCCTAAATATTTTTTAGTTGTCGATGGACCTTTATTTTATTTATTTGTGTGTGGGGCTGAGAATCAAACCCAGTGCTTTCCACATACTAGGCAAGTACACTACCACCGAGCCACAACCCCAGCCCCATGCAGTCCTTTTTAAAAATTTATTCTTTATTTTAAAACAGGGTCTTGATAAATTGCTAAGACTGGCCTCGAACTTGTGATCCTCTTGCCTCAGCTTCCCCAATCACTGAGGTTACAGGCATGCGCCACCGCACCCAGCTCTATTTACTTAATTTTGAACAGGCTTTTTGTTTACATGATTTAAAACTCAAAGGCAGTAAAAGCTATACCAAGAGCTGGGGTTGTGGCTCAGTGGTAGAGCATTTGCCTAGCATGCATGAGGCACTGGGTTCAATCCCCAACACCACATAAAAATAAATAAATAAACAAACAAACAAAATAAAGGTATTTTAAAAAAAAGTTATACAGAGCTGGGTGCAGTGGCACACTCTTGTATTCCCACCAACTTGGAGGCTGAGGCAGTAAAATCTCAAATTCAAGGCCAGCTTCAGAAATTTAACAAGCCTCCTTATCAAAATAAAAATTAAAAAGAGCTCAATAGTAAAGCACCCCTGGATTCAATCCCCAGTACCATAAAAACAAATAGAAAATTCTATTTTACACTCATTGGATTGGCAGAATTAAACATGTGACAATGTCAAGTATTAGCGGAGAGGTGGATAACTAGGATCTCTTATGCCCAACCAGTATATTTTTTGTTTTGTTTTGTTTTGCAGTACTGGAGATTGATTGAACCCTGGGGCACTCTACCATTAAGCGACATCCCCAGCCCTTTCTTTTAAATTTTTTTTTAATTTTTTAGTTTTCAAAATATTTAGTTATTATTTATTTTGGTACTGAGGATTGAACCAAGAAGCATTTAACCACTGAGCCACATCCCCCAAACCCTTTTTTTTTCTTTTTTTTTTTTTTTTTTTTTTT
>NW_025999891.1:1480362-1486308 GCF_001458135.2 Marmota marmota marmota
CCTTTTTTTTTTTTTTTTTTTTTTTTTTTTTTTTTGAGACAAGATTTTGTTAAGTGGCTTAGAGCCTTCCTAAACTGCTGAGGCTGGCCTCGAACTTGTGATCTTCCTGCCTCGGCCTCCCCAGTTGCTGGGATTACAGGCATGCCACCACCACACCCAGCTTGGTTGGTGTTTTTGAAGACACCAAGTTGTGCAACATCCATAACTATCACAGTTATTCCAAAAGACATCCAGCACATCACCACACCATATATATGTCCTTGAGAACCAATTATATGTCCTTGAGAACCAATTATAATGGGAAGCGTTTAATTCTTAAAAAAAAAAAAAAAACTTAGATTTTTTTTCCCCCATGGAGTCAAAAGGTACCTAAGCAAGCCAGCTACAGTGGCACACACCTGTAGTCCCAACTACTCTGACAGCTGAGGCAGGGGATCACTTTTTCCCAAGAGTTCAAGACCAGCCTGGTCAACATAGCGAGACCCAGTCTCAAAAACAGAACAGAACAGGACTGGGTGAGGTGGCACCCTCCTGTAATCCCAGCTACTCAGAAGGCTGAGGCAGGAGGATCATAAATTCAAGATCAGCCTCAACAACTTAGCAAGAACCGTTTTCAAAATTTAAAAAAATAAAAAATAAAAAGAGCTGAGGATATAGCTCATTGTTGGAGCACCCCAGGGTTAAATGCCCAGGCCTGAAAAAACAAAACAAAGTAACTATTACATTTGAAAAGAGGGAAAAATTTACAACCATGAAAAATAACAAAGTTAAACCACATATATCCAAACAGACTTCTCTTACAAGGTGGAGGGGCACAAATTGAAGAAAGAAATGAACAGTCTGATGCCTTTATGTAAGGTTTCAAAAGATGCAAGACAAACTATATATCATTCAGGGATTTGAAATTTACATAGTGAAGCTGAGCACACTGACACACATCCATAATCCCAGCTACCTGGGAGGTTGAGGTAGGCAGATCCCAAGTTCAAGGCCAGCCTGTAAAACTCAGCCAGACCCTGTCTCAAAAGTTAAATAATAATAAAGAATGGGGGTGGGGCTCAATGATAGAGTGCCCCATGGGTTCAATCCCAAGTACCTCCCCCCAATTTTTTTAAATTAAAAAAATCAAAAAGACATCTCTTTAGGCCACATCCCCTAAAGTCACACCCATTTCTTGGTCTCCTCCACAGCCACAATGGAAAGAGTTATTTACTCATGTATCTACACATTCTCAGGTCCCATTTCCTTCCAAACGCCTTGCTCCTGTGCCCACTATTCTTTGAAACTGCTGTTGCCACCTTCCTGGATGACCTGGTGTTCAGCACCAAGGGGACACCTCTGTCCTTGACAGCAGGCAGCAATGGACCATTCTCTCTCTCTCTTTTTTTTAATATTTATTTATTTATTTTTAAAGTTTTCGGCGGGCACAACATCTTTGTTTGTATGTGGTGCTGAGGATCGAACCCAGGGAGCACGTATGCCAGGTGAGCGCGCTACCGCTTGAGCCACATCCCCAGCCCTAATGGACCATTCTCCTTCCTTGAAATCCATACTCCATGCCCCTCCATTCTTTCTACCTCACGATACCTCATCTTTTCTGTCTCTTCTGCTGGCTTGACCCTGGGACCCCCTCTTCTCTATTAGCATCACCTCCCCTTAAGTGGCTTCCTATAGTTCCATGACTTTGGTGGGGAGTTAAGGATCAAACCCAGGACCTTGCACATGCTAAGGATGACCTCTACCCAGACCCTATGACTTTACATGCTCTCAGCTACGCACTTCTATTTCTGATCCAAATATCCAATTGTCTACTTGACCCAGCAATTGCACTCCTACCATGTCCACATGGATGCCAGGTAAGTACGATGAACCTATAACTGATCATTTAAACAGGGACACCTCTAAAAGCAAAAGGGGGTGCTAACTAATTATGGTAGAACCACAGGCATAACCCAAACTTTCCAAGCCAACTGGAATGTACAGCCAATCACCCTGTGTTCCTGTGGTATTTCCACCATAACTTGTTCAAAATGGAACTCTCCAACCCACCCTATAATTGTCCTTCACTCTGCATCCCATCACAGTAAAAGGGACTGTTACTAATCTATTTCCTCAAAACAAAAAAAAAAAAAAAAAAACGAGTGTGGGGGATGTAGCCCAGTGAGAACATGTGTCAGGCTCTGGGTTCCATCCCCAGGACCACAGAACAAACAACAAATAAAAGGCCTAAGAATTTGCTGGGTGTGGTGGAGCACACCTGTAATCCCAGTGGTTCGGGAGGTTGAGGCCGTAGGATCGTGAGTTCAAAGCCAGCCTCAGCAATGGGGAGGCACTAAGCAACTCAGTGAGACCCTGTCTCTAATAAGATACAAAATGGGGCTGAGGATGTGGCCCAGTGGGTCCAGTGCCCCTGAGTTCAATCCCCGGTACCCAACAACAACAAAAAAGACCAAGGAATTTAACGATGAGCCCCACATCCTTGAGTCTTCCTTCTCATTCTCTCATCTCCCACACCATCTATCCACAAGTCATCCTTCTCCTTCTCCTTTTTCTTTTATTCAGTACTGGGGATTGAACGCAGGAGCACTTTACCAGTGAGCTACATCCCCAGGCCTTTTTTTATTTTTTTGAGTCAGGGTTGCCTGGGCTGGTCTCAAATTTGTGATCCTCCTGCCTCAGCCTCCCAAGTAGCTGGGATTACAGGCATGTGCCACCATGCCTGGCTCTACCCACAAATTCTATAATGTCCATCTGAAAAATACACCTCGATTCTGACTGCTTCCCCTATTTCCATAGCCAGCACCTGGGCCAAGGTACCTTCATCTCCTGCCTGTCTACCCATCTTCCTTCGCCTATCATTCCAGTCTGTTCCCCACATGGGAGCCAAGGGAGCCTTCCAGAACTCAACTCAAATCATGACATCCTGCAATTAAAAGGCTTCCACAGTGACAGAGTATTGCCATCCTCGAAAACACAGATGGTTCTCACAACCATGAGGTTGCACTAAAGAAGCCAGACAGACATGAGAGAGCACAGACTGTGAGATCCCTTTATCTAAAGCCTGAAAGCAAGTAAAAACTCATTGCTGTCACCAGAGACAGGAATGTGAAGTCTGTTTCTTGTTTGGGGTGCTGGTTGCACAGGGATATTTGATTCATGAAAATATTAATTAGTGGCTGGGAATGTCCTCAGTGGTAGAGCCCACTTGCCTAGCATGTGCAAGGCCCTGGGTTTTATTCCCCAGTAGTGCAGGAGAAAAAAAAATATATTAAGCTTATATATAGCTACAATTGTATATTTTTCATATTATATTTCAACTAAAAAATTTAAAGCGAAACACTCTTGCACAGCTTCCCTTTGTACTTGAGATAAAATGCAAACCCCTGGCTCTGGCCTGCAAGGACCCACATGATCTGACTCCATCCAGCTCTAGTTTCATCTTTTTATTTTTTCTCTGGCCTCTCACACTCTCATCACACTGTCCTTCCTTCTGTCTCTCCAAAAATCCAAATCCTTTTGTGCCCCAGGGCCTTTGCCCCTGACTGTTGCCTCATCCTGAGCACTAAATGATCAGGTCTTTCTAAATGGTCAGGTCATTTTAATATCCGTCTTGCTGCTCAGATGTCACCCTTGGAAAGGACTTTCCTAGTTACACATGTGAGTTTTCTTTTTCTTTTTCTTTTTGTACCAGGGAATCAAACCCCGGGGTATTCTACCACTGAGCCACATCCCCAGCCCTTTTTTCTTTTTTATTCAGGGTCTCACTGAGTTGTTTAGGGCCTCACTAAATTGCTGAAGCTGGTTTTGAACTTGTGATCCTCCTGCCTCAGCCTCCAGAGCCACTAGGATTATAGGCGTGTGCCACCGCACTGCCATGTGAGTTTTCTTTAAAGCAGTTCTCATACTGTTTAATGGATCTTCTCTTTTTCTTCTTCCTGAGATGGAGTCTCACTAAGTTGCTGAGGCAGACCTCAAACTTGAGATCCTCCTGCCTCAGCCTCCCAAGTGGCTGGATTACAGGAATGTGCCACTGCACGGGGCTTTTTTACTGGATCTTGTTTTTGTTTTGTTTTGCTTTTTCTCTCAGTAGGAAGGCAACAAGGAACAGTCCCACAGTCTGATGAGCTGCTGTGCCTCCTGTTCACTCCAGGCTTCATCGCTGAACTTTATCTTGAATTTTTACTTACTATCTAGACCACTCCACCACTTGGGCTTGGGCTCAGGGTAATGGAGATCCTATTTTCTTTATTATTGCTGCATTTGCAGAGACTGGCCACTTGGGAGGTGCTCAGTAAAGAGTTGCAGGACAGAGGATACCATTAAGGCAGCAGACCAGCATCAGGGAGACTCAGGCAATGGCAGTGACCCTGGACAGTGATGACTAGTGGCCTGGGCACTGGTAGCTGAAATGGAGAGGAGGAGAGCACTATGAAAGACCAGAGGTAAAACTGAAGTTGGTTGATGGGTGAGTTAACCTTCCAGTGACTTCTTACCTCTCCCAAGACAAAAACCACATTTTCACCGTGGCCCTGGAGCCCTAGCGATCCGTCCCAGCAACTCTCTGACATCGTGCACTTCTCTCTTTATCCACCTCCCCATGCCGCTAGCTCATAAGCGTGGAGAAGCCAGGTCTCTCTGACCTCCAGGCACTTGCTCTTAACCACAGCACTTTAGGACCCAAGGGGCTGCTGCCAAATGGACACCCTGCACTCACAGAAGAAGGCCCAGCAGGGAGGCGTGGCCACCCCCACAGGCCCCGCCCACTTAGACACCCGTGCTGCCCCCAGTTCCTGGACTCTCACAGAGGAAGTTGCAGCCCTGTGCCAAGGTACCCCCAACCTTGTTCCCCAAATCCTCAGGCATGATGGCCTCCAGCTGTCAGCCTGCCCCCGGCTGGCGGGCGCCAGCTCCTGGCAGAGGGGCTGATGTGTAATTAAAAGCCCCACAAACCCCCTAATTGCCAGTTCTCGCAAACCAGGAGGCCGGGGCTATTCTGAGCTGCCTTTGTTGCCGGCTGCCAGAGGCATGTGGAGAGGAAAAGGCCGAGAGCAGAGCCAGGCTGGCATGGAGGTGGCCCTGGAGAGGACTGGCATTTGGCCAGAGACCAAACGTGGCACAGAGAGGGCTCCCTGCAGTCTGCTCTGTGGCCGCCTCCCTGCCTCCCCTCTGCCCCCACTTGCTCTTGGCCCTACCTACGGCCCTACTCAGAACAGTGACATCTAAACAGCCCAGCCCATTCATTCTTTATTCAGGTGGCATAAAAATCACTACAAAAACTTTACAAAAGAGCCTGAGAGAGCTAATGAGACCCTTCCCTGCCTCAGCCCCTGAGCTCCCGGCAGAGGAGGAAGACAGGAGAGAGGAAGGAAGGGGAATCCTGGCAGTGTTGGCATCTCTAAGGATGAGGGTGTATGGACAGGAGACCGGGGGCGGGCAGGACATCTGGGATGGGCTGGAGGCTGGTAGGCCTTTAGCAGGTTACATCAGAGGTAATGTCAACCTTGACCTATGGAGAAGGATACAAGGTCCCATGAGAGGCAGAGGCGGGACCCAGGGCAATGCTCCGCCTTCTGAACCACCACCAGGGCCTCTCTTCTCCCCAGCCAGGGAGTTCAGGGATAAGGCCAAAGACAGCCCTCCCTCCAGTGTCCCGGCTGATTTAGGGACTAACCTAGTTTGCTTCCTGACAAAACTGGATCCACCACTGTCCTACCACCCCAGCTCCCAAATGGACATCCTCTGAGCCTCTTTGGAAGAAATGAAGAGGGATCCAACCCAACAGTCCCTAATGCCTGCCGGCTTCCAGCCCCAGCCCATTCCCCAGACTCCCCAGGAAGAGCTGGGAGAGAATGGCTCCTCCCCTTTCCCAGAAGGCCCACCCAGTCCGCCCCCCCCCCATCCCACCAAGCTAGGTGAAGAGTCAGCAACAAGTTGAGAGCTCAGGTT
>NW_025999891.1:1486326-1538729 GCF_001458135.2 Marmota marmota marmota
CCGCCCCCCCCCCCCATCCCACAAAGCTGGTTGGAAAGAGTCACACAAGTTGAGAGCTGGTCTGGGTGGGGACTCAGAATGCTGGTGACCAGGGCCCTCACTTGGGGCTGTTAAACTCAGAGTAATCCTCCTCAGAGGGTGGCATGAGTTTCAAGTCAGGGCCAAAGGGCTTATCTCTGTGGAGGAAGGCTTTCTGGTCCTGGAAGGAGTCCCTGTTGTCAGGGGAATCCTGCTGCTCCTGGAGCTCAGGCTGTGCGCCAGGGTTGGGGTTCCTCACACTGCCCACAAAGAGGGGCAGGCCTGTGGTGTCCTCGAGGATGAAGAAGAGGAAGGGGCGGTTCACGCTGAAGGAGGAGAGGGACATGCGGGACATGGCCGTGCTGGTGGCTGCAGCTGCCTCCACACCAGCCTCACTGAGCTCCAGCGTGGACTGATGCTGCACACTGGATACCACTAGCCTCTCGTCTGAGATCCCACGCAGGTCTGGGGACTGGAACAGCTCCTGCAGGCCTGTGCAGGGCAGCAGACAGCTGGTCAGGACCACCCTCTCTCCCCCAGGCTGCCTGGGCCTGTCTAGCACCTTGGCCAGGGAACACCTTGAACCCACAGATTGCTACTTAACTCCTGTTTAACCTTCAAGTCTTAACTTAAATATTACTTCCTCTAGGAAGTCTTCCCTGATCCCCAGCCCCAAAATCTAGAGTGGGTACCTGCTCAGTATTCCCCTGGGTGAGCCGGAGAAAAGCCCTGTGTCTCTAATCACTTACGATGGACTATAAATTCCTGAATCCCTGGGGCCCACCTCATTAGACTGAGCATTCTTTATAGTATGGGTTCTCAGTGCCTAGCACAGTGCCTGGAATATAGAAGTTGCTTAGCAAATGGCTGATAGGTAGATGCACCTCAGCTTCTCCAACCCCTTCCAGGAGAGTCAGCAAGGCTCACATGCTGCCCTGGGCTCTCTATTAGGAGTCTTTGCAGTGCTCTCTCTTGGGCAGTACTGTAGCTCCTCATACCCTGGGCTGCCCCAGCTCACCCCAGGACAGAAGGACAAAGGACTCATATAATACACTCTCACCCTCCCCCAACCTCTAGAAAACGTCAGGATTCAGAGCCAGCTCTGACTCAGTCTTCTCCTTGCCCAGCCCCACGCCAAGCCTCCTTACCCAGCTGGCTGAGTGTGGTCACCAAGTCCAGGTGGTGTTTCAGATGCAGTTTAGGCAGCCGCACCTTGGTGGGCCTCTCCCGCAGCAAGGGCTGGTGCAGAGTGTCCCAGCTCAGGTTGGCCAGTATCTGGGACACATTCCACTCAAAGTGGGTAGGCACCATCACCACAAAGCTCATGTTGTTCTTAAAAGGGAAATGAGCCACCTACAAAGAGGAAGGAGAGAATATGAGGATCAGAAAGCATCCAAACCTACCTGGAGTCTGGTCCAGAATGTATTTTTTTGAGACAGACAGACTGGGGTTCAAGTCTCTCCTGATCAAGCCTTTACCTCCTCACCTGGGAAGTGGAGCAACATCTCCTGCCCCACTGCAAGCTAACATAAGACGGGACAAGATAATGCTTTTATTCTAGCAGTGTCTGCACTCAGGCTGCACTCAGGCTGCACTCAATAAATAAAGGCTATCTCACTGGGTGCAGTGGCCCATGACTAATTCCAGTGACTTGAGAGGCTGAAGCAAGAGGATCACAAGTTTGAGGCTGGCCTTAGCAAGTTAGCGAGGCTCTAACTTAGTAAGAAACTGTCCAAAGACTTTTTTTTTTAAATTAAAAAAGGGCTGGGGATGCTGTAGCTCAATGGTAAAGCTCTTCTGGTGTTAACCCCAGTACTAGAAATAAATAATGTCTCTCTCTTCATCTTGTACATCTAGCCATGTGAATGGGCTAAAGAACCACCTGTCTTTGCTTCTGATCTTCTCCATGTGAGGGGGTCACTGTTTTTATTTTTCTTTTCTTTTTTTAGTACTGGGGATTGAACTCAGGGGCACTGGACCCACTGAGCCAAATCCCCAGCCCTTTTTTGTATTTTATTGAGAGACAGGGTCTCACTGAGTTGCTTAGCACTTCACCATTGCTGAGGCTGGCTTTGAAATCATGATCCTCCTGCTTCAGCCTCCCGAGCTGCTGGGATTACAAGCGTGTGCCACCATGCCCAGCTGGGTCACTGGTTTTTAAACTAACCTAGAATTCTGTGCAGGAGCCACTGCAAAGGGTAGTCCCCTCCCCTCTCCCTCTCACTTCATGCAGTGATTTTGTCAGCTGTGTGTATACACTGAGTTTCAGGGTGAGAGTTCCTGCAGCTAAGGCACTAGGCTCAAGGTGCTTTTGCAGCTGAAACTCTTCAGGTTCTAGCAGAGCACCTGTGTGCAGGCCTCCTACCCAAAGGGAGAGGAGCACTAGGTCTGGTTTCCTGGGCCTGAGAAAGAGGAAGGTTAAGGAGGATGGGGAAATGGAGATGAAGAATGAAGGAAGAGTAGGCCTTCTTTCAGGATGAGATGGAGAGAAGCCATCCTAGGCAAGTGCTCTACCACTGAGCTATACTCTTAGACCTTTTCAAAATTTGATTTTGAGACAGGATCTTACTAAATTGCCCAGTCTGTCCTCAAACTTGCCATCCTCTTGCCTCAGCCTCCCAAATTGCTGGGATTACAGACATGTACCGATATGCCAGACTTGGATCCTTCCATTTTTTTTGTTTTGTTTTTAATTTTATTTATTTATTTATTTTTACAGAATTCTTAATATACCATTATACCATAATTTATCATATCTATTTTTAAAATTTATTTATTTTTAAATTTTGAGACAGAGTCTTGCTAAGTTCTTTTTTTTAATATTTATTTTTTTAGTTGCAGGTGGACACACATATCTTTATTTCATTTTTTTTTTTAATGTGGTGCTGAGGATCAAACCCAGTGCCTCACACATGCTAGGCGAGTGCTCTACCACTGAGCCACAACCCCAGCCCATCTTGCTAAGTTCTTGAGGGCCTCACTAAGTTGCACAGGCTGACCTTGAATTTGTGATCCTCCTGACTCAGTCTCCCAAATTTCTGGGACCACAGGCCTAAGCCATGGTGCCTGGTTTAGATCCTTCCTTCTAAGCAGCACTGTGTGAGACAGCAGGTGGAATTTCCAAGGCTTGGGGGTTACTAAGGCACTGAGTAGCTACATGGCTGCTGGGATTGTCTCTCTGCTGCCCCACAAACTTCAGGTCCTCGGAATAAACCCATATCACCAAAAGGCATCTAGATCTCAAGTCAGTGCCTCCTCTTGAAATAATTTTCCCTGACCATGTTACTACAGATCTCCCTTCCTTCCTTCCTTTTTTCCTTTATAGGACTTAACTCTATCCAAAATGATTGTGTGCCAGGTGCAGTGGCACACGCCTGTAATCCCAGTGACTGAGGCAGGACGATTGAGAGTTCAAAGCCAGCCTTAGCAATGCAGTGAGAACCTCAGCAACTCAGTGAGACCCTGTCTCTAAATAAATTTTTAAAAGCTGGGCATGTGACTCAGTGGTTAAACGCCCCTGAGTTCAATATCTGGTACCCCCTGCCCCGCACAAAAAAAAAAATTAATATAAATTAAAATAAAAACAATTGATGGTATTGATTTATATTTGCTCATGCACTGTGTATCTTCCCTCCTAAGAGTAGGACCCTGATCTCCACTAAAACCCACTGTCTAGAACAGTATCACACACAGCAAATGCTCAGTATAATTTAATTGACTTAATAAACTTCAAAGATCCTGCAGCCTTGATTCTCCTGGGTGGAGTCACAGTGCTGCCTTTCAGAGCCTCCTGCCTCAGGGTTAAGACTGCAAGGAAAGCGGGGCATCCCCTTCACCCCTGTAGCTGCTCCACAGCCTGCCTCTCTCCTTCCCTGCCTCCCAACACCCAGGCCCAGCAAGGGTGACCTGTATCTCAGGCTGCTCCAGCAAGAACCAGCGCAGGGGGTAGGAATGGGCTTGCATCATGTCCACTGGCACTGTAAACTGTTCGTCCAAGTGGAAGGAGTCTCTCTGGGTGAGGCTTGGGTCAAACTTGGTCCTCCAAAAACCTGCAGCCAAGCAGAGGGCAGAGGCCATGTAGCCTAGGACCAGGCTCTTGCCTATCCTACCTGGAACCAAGTCAAGGGTCAATTAAGTAGAGGCCAAGACCCCAGGGGGTACTGTTAATTTGAGTTTTCTTCCCACATTTCTAAATCTGGGCTTGTAGTCCCCTCCCCCTGCAATGCTCCCAGGAACCCCCCTGGGTCTTTCTGGCCTCCGTTTTCTCCCAAGATACTCTATCTTCAACCGCCTCATCCCAGTTTCTGAGCCCCTTCCCTACTACACCCAGAGAGCCCCTTGCCTCATGGCCCAGCCTGAGATGGAAAAGAGACCCTCAGAAGAAAGCCTGCACAACCCCACTCAGCCTATAGGGCAAGGGGAGAGCTTCTAGGCAGGGACTCGAGAAGAGAAGTGTACCCTGAAAGTGGATGGCATTGAGGAGAAGCAATACGGTATTATCTGGGAGCTCTGAGAGGAAATTCTCAATCTTTCCCTCTGTGGCCTCCTTCACCCATTGGTTGATGTTCGCCAGGTCATCCTCCTGCCTTCCCACCAGGTTCATGGGCTTTGCACGGAAGAGCTGTTCTGATTGCTCCAGGAAATGCTCTTTGATGGGAAATCCTAAACACAGAGGGCCACACAAGCTGTTCCCAGGGACTGGGGCCTCCATAGCCACCAATATTCCAACTGATCACGTGAGGCCAAATCCATCTCCCTCACCATTCTCCCATGCAGGGCACTACCTTTCTGCAGGTACATTCTGGCAGCCAATCGAAAGGTCCCAGGGCCCAAGTTCTGACAGAGGTGGCTCAGCAGATGGGGGAGACAGGATCCTGAGTCTGCATGCAGTACCTGTTGTAAGCTCTGCAGTGTTTGATTCTGAGCACCTGGAGGAGACCATGTGGGCTGAGGCCCTGGTGGGGGCTTCTTTTCCACCCCCACTTCCCATTCCAGCCCTCTCAGATACCCACGATGAGTACGCCCACGGAGCACATGCTTTCTCTCTGTATCCACTGACTGACAGAACTCCTGAAGGCTACTTTCATCTATGCTGCTCACAGACTGGCCTCATCTTGCTCAAGTTAACTTTCCTCTCTGGACCTCAGTTTCCCACAAGGAGACCCTCGAGTCCAGTGGGAGATATCATAGCTATCAAAGTCTTGCACAAAAATCACTAGAGAAACTTGTAAATAAACACATTCTCAGGCCCAATCCCTGGGAATCTGATTCACAGAGACTGGTGAGGGCCCAGGAATCTGCATTTTTACCAAATGTCCATGTGACCCTGATGAAGGAGCCATCCACTGATAACCTCTGGAGTAGTGAGTTCCTACTGGCCTCTCAGTTCTGCTGGTCTGGATAGGTGTTGCCACAGTACCTAGTGCCAGGTGAGATAGAGCCAGGGCCACACTCAAGGGCGACAGGATGAGGTTGGGGCTGGTGGAACTTTGAGCCACCAGGGAGAACAAGTCAGCGGTGAAAGACATTATGGCCTGAGCCAGCCTGCGAGTCTCCTCTCGAGTTGGGGCACCTTTGCAGTCTCCTGGGGACCTCTTCAGGGCAGTTAGGCCACCAGGCTCCTACAAGGACAGATCGTGGGCAGTAAGGTCAGAAGCGTCAGCTCCAGGTACTACGTTGAATGTCTCCTTCATAGACCCTGTGCCTGATTATGGCAGGGCCTTGTCCCAGCCCTTGGGGTAGTGGGAGGCCACCTGCGGGTCCTTCCTACGGGATCCCTTCTGGCCTCTGAACACCTGAGGTTCAGCCTCACGGCCACACCTCCCAGTTTCCTCACCCCTGCTGATTGGCCTTTCTCCCTCTGGCCCTGCCCACTCTTCCCCAGCCCCACCTGGTTGTACCTGGTTGCCCAACTTGAGGAGGGCAAGCGGGGACAGCTTCTCCTGGGCCTGCCCGATAATTGACTGCAGAAGGAGGAAGCAGATGGAGAGCGATCCTCTCTACAGGTCCCACACCCTGCCCAAGCCACAGGCGAGACCCCTCAGGTCCTCCCTTCTCTCACATGCACCTCATCGCCCATTACTTGCTGGTCCAAGGGCTCCATGGCGCTCACAGGAGAGAACTGTTGAGAAAAGGGTGAGGAGAGGTAGGGGAGCCCCCTTGAGCCAAGCCCTCCCTGGACCCAAACCCCTTCAGCCCCACGGCTTTTCCCCACCAGCCACTTCTTCAACTTGACTGACCAGCCCCACCCAGAACTCAGCCCAACCTCACCACGGAGCAGGGGCCTTGCAGGCAAGACAAGCTGAGCACCAGGAGCCCTCGGAGCAGTGTCATGTTCCTGTGTCAGGGACAGGAAGGCTTAGTTTCCACCTCAAGCTCCCACACCAGGTGGTGGAATCCTACCCACACATACCCTGACTCAGCCAAGCTACAGAACCAGGATGCACACTAAAAACACAATCTGAAGGATGGGATTCCCTCCAACTGTTTTCGCCTTTGTCATTTCTAGGTCTTCCCATTTCATTCACTAAGGACAGTTTGGTTCATCGGGAGTTGTTAAAGAGTTCTCATTCTTCTAGGGCTTGCATTGTTCATCAGACATGGGTTTGCATCTAGGCTCTGCCTCTTGGCTGGAGGCCTCAGGTACCTGCCTTATCTTGGAAAATGGTGGCAGAAGTCCCCGCCTCCTCCCATGTGGATTGTGAGAACCAAAAAAGACAGTCTTTATAAATGCTGAGTACAAGGCCTGGCCCTCTGTGGAAGAAATCTGTCAGGCTAGCTCCAGGGCCACTACGGTGGGAAGCCTGTCCTGAGCCTCTCGGAAGGGCTCCCACACCAGAGAGCCTACCCAGCCTGCTGTCCATTTGGTCAGCCTTTCTCAGGTTGGTCGGGTATTGCCAACAATAGTGGACAGGACCGTGAAGCCCTGAGGCTCAGCAGGTGTGGTGGGGTGGACAGAGGACTGCCTCCTTGACCCAGCAGCAGAGCCCAATGAATGACTGGTCCAGCCACCTTTGGACTTACGGGAATCACAAGCCTCGCCCCCTGCTCTGTTCCAGGCCAGTTCAGGAAAATCAGGCTGATAGGTGGGAATGGGCATGTCTTTTTTTTGTGGGGGGTGGGGAGTAACCATGGATTGAACTCAGGGGCACTCGACCACTGAGCCACAGTCCCAGCCCTATTTTGTATTTTATTGAGAGACAGGGTCTCACTGAATTGCTTAGCGCCTTGCTTTTGCTGAGGCTGGCTTTGAACTCGCTATCCTCCTGTCTCAGCCTCCCAAGCCGCTGGGATTACAGGCATGTGCCACCACGCCCAGTAGCATGTCTTGATTTAGGGGAGGATAAATCAGCCCCAGCCTTGGCATCAGAGATGGTCTCACATCCCCCATCTCTATCCCTCCCCTATCTCAGGGCCAATCCTTCTAGAGGATCCTTCTATCATTCCTGAGCCCACCCCCATCACATACAAGGGCCCTTGGCCAGCCTGGTCTCCAACCTGGGCATTTGACTCTTCCTAGCAAGAAAGACCTTATCTTTCAAGTCCCAGAGGGACTTCTTCTGGAACCCCACCTTGACTCCTCATTACCCCAGGAGGCTGCAAAACTACAGGCTTCCTGAATAAATTCAGCCCAGACCCCTCAGCCAAGTAAGCAGCTCCCCACCTCCACTCCTGCCCCAGGGGCAGGCTGAGCCACCCCTCCACCCTACCTCGACAGGTTCCTTGCTGCTGCACACGATGTTCCTCTGGCCCAACTCGGGTGCTCCCCACGCTCTGGCGGGCTCCACCAGCCCAGCCTAGCCCTCCCCTTCCACCAGGACCTTTGCTCTTAGCCAACCCCTGTTCAGATAGCTTTCTCTTCTGGTAAATATTGACCTGAACATCCGGTTAAACATTGATATGAGTGCCAGAAGCCCCTTTTCTACAGGGGTATCTAGTCTTGAAACAGTTACCCAAAGCCTCTGTGGATTTGGATCCACCTGAGCCTGGAGAAAGGACGTTCAGAAGGAAACAGTTGAGGACGCTGGGTCTGGTCAGCCAAGACCAGGTCCGATCCAGGACACACAGGGGTCTGGCACTATGTCAGACCTCCCAGTGGAGATTATCCCTGGTCAGTCCAGCTCAGAGAGGCTACGTGCCCTGCCCAAGGACACAGAGCTGGATCCAGAGTCACATCCAGTTTCCCGCTTCCAGTGTCCCATCCTTCCCCCACAGCTGCCTCCCCATCCCAAGGGGAGGGAAGGTGAGGCTGCACAAGCCTATATAGAGACCCACCCCTACCCCTTACAAACCCCAGATCCTGGCTGGCTGCATTCAGTGTGAGCCAGAAGTCAGGGCATGGAGAGAGGGGAGAGAGAGGGTTGCAGTCTCCACAAGTGTCCTACCTCATCAGGAACAAGACTTGCTTACTCTTCCTAAGAATGAGGGTTTGGAAAACTGATTTGAGGCTGCACAAACCAGAAGCCCTGCACCCTCTGCCACCCAAAGAGCAATAACAATCAGGCTGCCTTCCCACCTTCCTGCCCTGTTCTTCACCTCCTAGACCCAGCTGCTGAGTCTCAATTGTCCCCACCCTGCCACCACCATTAAGACAAGTCATAAGTTTGGTTTGGTGGTGTGCGACTATAACTCCAACTACTTGGGAGGTCAACCAGGATCCCTTGAGGCAAGCTTGGGAAACATGGTGATACCTTGTCTCAAAAAAAGAGACCCAGATGGGGTGGCGCAAGCTTGTAATCCCAGTGGCTTAGGAGGCTTGCAAGTTCAGACAGCCCTAGCAATTTAGTGAGACCCTAAGCAATTTAGTGAGACCCTGTCTCAAAATAAAAAATAAAATAGGCTGATGATGTGGCTCAGTGGTTAAGCACCTCTGGGATCAATCCCTGGTACCAAAAGGAAGGAAGGAAGGAAGAAAGGGAAGAAAGGAAAAGAAAAAGACAAGGCTCACTCTACTCCATGGCTCTTCCAAAGGATTTATTGTAATATTTACATCTATTGCAAATAGTAAGGAGGCAGCAGGGGCCATGAGTCTCAGTCCTCATGTCTGCTCCAGATAAGGACCCAGAGACAACTGGTTCTGTCCTCTGGGAGAGACCTGAGATGCAGAGATGAGTCTTCTCACCCCTCTCAGGATCCTGGACACCTCCAGGGGTTCTGGGCCCAGAGGCTACCTCCTCAGCTCAAGGCACAAACACTGTGGTTAGGGGTGGGCAGACAAGGCATAGGTCACTCCTGGCAGGCACCAGCTGGCCCAGCCCACCTTTTGTGTCCAGTTCTGCCCTCTTTCTGGGGCAGGGTGGGTGAACACTTAAACCCCAGACCAAGGCCCTTAACTCCTGGATCATGGTCATCCCTCCTTAGGCTGGAATCCAAGCACCATCAGTGCCCTGCTCTGGGGCAGCTTCCTGTTCTTGAGGGACAGGGACAGAGAGAGCCCAGAAAGGGGCAGGGGCTTTCCTAGAGACTAGCTGGCAAGGCCAGTCTCCCTTCCCCTTCCTGGAGCTTCCTTGTGGATCCCCATGTGGATCCAGAGGGCAGAGCTGGGGAGAAACGAGATGCCTTCCCTGCTCTCCTTGCTTCCCGTTGACTAGGAGCAGCATCTCCCAAGCCCTGAATGGGAGACCTTCTGGCAGCCTCATAGCTTTGAGGATTCAGGGGCTGGGATCCCAGGTGGAGGCCTTAGCTGGCAGGGCAAGGGGACTGGGGGCAGCCTCGAGGGAGCTGCTGGGGGAACAAGGTTGAAGATCTAGACTCTAGGGAGATGCCAGCCCACTGGTCCCTCAGCCTATGCCAGGAGGCGAATGACACCATTGTCCGAGCCCAGCAGGAGATGGCGTTTAGTGGGCAGCAAGGCCAGGCTGGTGAGTGTGCCACGGAAGTTCTCAGAACTGAGTTTTGTGGTAGCCTGGGAGGGTGGCTCAAGCAGGGAGCAGACACCAATCTTGTTGGCCACAGTGCCAGTGACCACCTCGTTGCCATAGAGATCGAAGGTATGGATGGGGTCGGATGCTGACTTGTAGTGGTGTGTGGGCTTCTGTTCCAGTTCCTTCCAGACAGTCAAGGAGTGGTCAGAGGAGGAGCTGACCAGGACACTGCCTTCCACTGCCTGCCACAGAAGAGGAGAGTCTCAGCAACGGCCTGAACCCTCCTGTACACCCATTGCCTCCCACATTGCCCAGGGGAGACAGGCCTTTTTTTTGGTGGGGGGTGGTACAAGGGATTGACCTAGGGGTACTTAACTACTAAGCCACATCCAAAGCCTTTTTTTATATTTTATTTAGAGACAGGGTCTCACTAAGTTGCTGAGGATGGCCTCTAACTTGCAATCCTCCTGCCTCAGCCTCCCACACCACTGGAATTACAGGCATGAGCCACAGTGCCCAGCTCAGACAGGCCATCTTGAGGGATGACAGGCTGCCACCCTGCCACATCATATTAACCATAGTTAACATTGATATATTCAGTGTCATTAACCTAATCATTCTCTCACTTGAGAACTTACTATCCACAGGTATTATGCTAGGCATGCTGCCCACATTAATGACCACATTTAATCTTCAGGACAACCCTATGGGGGAGATGCTGCCATTGTCCCCATTTTTCAGAAGAAAAAATGAGGCTCACATAAATTAATTAATCCTAATAGGATCATAGAACTAGTAAGCGGCAGAACCAAGATAAATACCAAGGCTGATCCCAGAGACTTTCTGACACTTTCTTAGAATGTCAGAATTTAGAGATACTTGAAATCTGAAGGGAGATGGGGACAGCCTGGCCTCAGCAACAACAACACATGTCCCCTGGTCTCCACCCAAGCTGGGGAAGAGCATTCCAGTTGCCTGTAGAAATCTTCCCCACAAGTAGCCCTCCTCCCCTGCTGGACTGCTAACTAGTCCGGAGGCCTGTGACTGAAAATGGGGTGGAGGAGAGTAGGATCCTCATGCCCACGCCTGCTCCTGCCCCCACCAGAGCAGCCCAGCAGGGGGCATGGACTCTGCTCAGTGGTCTGGGGGCAGTAAACAGCCTCCTAGCTGAGCTTTATTTAACCTGAATTGGGTCACGGACAGGGCCCGACCCCTGACCCTCCAAGCAAGACAAATATGGACAAGGGTTACTCATTAGAACATCTCCATGGAGCTGCAGGGTCAGCTCTGCCCTTGGTCCCCGCCTCCACGGCCTGTCTCCTGCCAAGGCCCCAGCAGTGCAGCTGGCACCTGAGTTGGCCCAGAAGAGCCACCTTCCCTGCCCATCAGGCCTTGAGCAGATATAAGGGACACAAGCTCAAGCCTGTCCCTGGGTGGGCCTTGAGCCCAGGTGATGAACCGAGGTTGGGCAGTAAGGAGTGGACGGGAACCGAGCCCATCACCTTGATCTGCAGAATGTCCCCCTCATGAGCTGGCCAGCCTCGTAGAACCAGGCCTGTGCGAGTGTCCAGGAGCACCATGAAGCCTGAGGAGAAGCCAGCCACGACGCTACGGCCACTGGGGCTGACCGCTAGGGAGCGGACAAGCCCAGGATTCAGCCCGCCACCCAGGCGGAACTCGTGCTGCAGACAGAGGGAGACTCTGCTGAGGCGCTGTCACTAAGTCACCCCACCCTCTCGCCCCCAGGTCCCGCTCACTATTTAAGCTTCTACAGCCAGAAAGCCTGAGCCTCTGGCCCCATCTGAGGAAAGGAAAAGCCCAGAACCCATCCCTATCATAGGCCAGAGTCCTGTCCCCAGGGTTGCTGCTGAGGATGATTTATCTCCAAAGAGACCAGTGCCCCAGGGCAGCGGTCTGCCTTTCTGTCTTGGTGGGTGTCCTCCCTGCCAGGTCCCCAGAGAACCAGGCCTGAGCTCAGGAAACTGCATATCCCCTGACCTGAAGGCCAGGCTTCCTGCAGTCCACAAAGCGCAGGGTAGAGTCAGAGCTGGCCATGGTGATGCTGGTGTGGGGGGCAGGCATGACAGCCACAGCAGTCAAGGGCACACGGCTGTCCGATGGCTCCACTGTGCGAAGTGTCTTCCCTGAAAAGGAAGGGCACAGTGGATCTGGGGTCCTAGCTGAGGGAAGAACCCTGACTCTTTCTTGTCCCGTCTCTCATTCCCCAAGGATACTCAGAAAATGCTAAAGATGTTTCCAGACTCTCCCTCCTTCCTGCTTCCATGACCAGATAAGGCTCCCATTCCCAAAGCAATGTCTTCTCTTTACACAGTATCCCCTGATTAGATACCATCTCCCTCTCTCTGTCCCAACATTACACCTGTCCCTTTTCTTTTTTCCCTTCTCCTCTTTAACCATATTTTCCCTATGATGATGCCAATGAGTAATTAAGCAATGGTTTGCCAAACTTGTACTACATGCATCAAGCCAAACCTCTAAGTGTGTTATCTTCTAAACCACTTTTTCTAATTCCTACTTCACAGATGGGAAAATCAATGCTTCCAACAGCACAATGACTTGCTCAAGTTCACAAGCACGTAAGGTGGTGGAGCTGATGCAAATGCAAATATAAAAGATTCTAAGCCCTAACTGCTCCTCTGTATAGCCTCACTGAATCTCTCCCTAAAACATACCACTATACCCCCCAATTCTCAGGATCAATTCCCAGGGGCCTGTCAGAGCGAGGTCCAGCAGCAACAAAACAGGCCTCACCTGGGCCCGCTCACCTGTGAAGGGGTCCCAGACGTGCACAGCCCCGTCACAGCTCACCACATACTGCGGAGCCTCAAGCTGGCCTGCGTAGAAGACACTCTTGCGGTGCTGGGCATAGATGAGTCGGGGAGCTGTCTCACTGGTACCATCCCCATAGTTATACAGTGGCCAGAGGCGCACAGTACGATCCTTACTGCCACTCAGAAAGAAGTCCTCGCTACTCAGGGGTGCCACACACTTGACAGCCCCTGAGTGGCCGGTGAAGCTCTGCAGGCGGATCTGGTGGAAGTGGAAGTGGGCATCCTGCTGGTTCACACCAATCTCATACTGCCAGTACGCCAGCCAGTTCCCACTCAGGCCGTGGGCACTCCGTGGCAGCTCCCGCTTCAGGGCGTTGTCTTCCCTCCCATTGCCAAGGCCCCCCCCACCCACTCCAGAGATGGGGCCCAATGGGCCAGTGCTCTCAAGCTGAGAGTCACTGGGGATCTGTATGCGATTCCCAATGAGAACACTCCCAAAGGTCCCTGAGTGGCCATCATCCTGGGGACAGACTCCACCCTGGGGGTCCCACTCAGGGCCGGTGCTAGGCACAGCAGGTTCCACATTGGCAGGATTGCGACTGCTTGGGCTGATGCTTTCCAGATAGAGTCCCGCCAGCTCCCCAACCAGCTCGTGGTTGGGAATGATTTTCTGGATGATGTCACCTGGATGGGAGTGGAAGAGGTCCTAAGATCCGGGAAGATGGCAGGTGGCTGTCGTCACCCATTCAAGGGCTTTGAAACCACAGAAGACAGGGAAGATCTGACTGTATAACTGGGCAAGTAAGTTCTCACTCTGAGCCTCTCACTATCCTACCCAGTAACTGATTTCATCCAGTCCATATGTGTGTGGTCATTTCTACACGCTAGGTACCATGCTAAGCAACAGAAATGATAGTGAACTGGACAGGTGGTGTGTGCCCTGCCCTCCCAGCGCTTAGAATTTGGTTGGGGGGATAATAATACATCTACCCACAGGGCTACTTATCCTGTTCAGGGAGATGACCCATGGAAATGCATAGTGGGAAGCTACATAAATGGTAGGTCACTCATTCCTTCCCAAACAGCTCCTGTGGATCATCAGTACATCAACCTGCCTCCCCTTCCTTCCCCAGGGATTCTTGCTGACTAATGCTCAGTCCCCGTTTATATATCACCTTGGGACTTGGAGGGCCGAGGGCTGACCCCAAAATCTGTTTAAAACCCACTGCTGACTCTTGGCTGGAGGGGAGCATGGGGCCCTTCCCAGGGAAGAGATGTATCCACAAAGACTATGCAAGGGAACACGATAGGGCAGTACCCAACAGGCAGGAGAAGGGCATGTAGATTGTGTACGCCATCTCCAGGGTGAACACCTTCTTCAGCTCGTCCAACAGGGTGGGGTCCACTGGCCGCTGCTGCCCATCAGAGAACACTGCCTCTGGCAGCTGACCCTCACTGCAGCCCTCGGGATCCAGCTGCAAATCCTATGGGGAGGAAGCCCAGGGAGTCAGCTAGTCCACAGCCCTGGCCCAGCCTGCCCGACCCTGGCAGCCCTGCCTACCTGCTGCCGCAGCTCATGCAGCTGAGAGAAGACTTGAAAGAAGGCGGCCACAGGTTCGCTCAGGTGCTGCTGGACCATCTCCTGTCCAATCCGCAGGCAGATGAGGGCAATGAGGCTGATGGTCTTCACACACAGGACAGTCCGGGCCTGAGCCCCACTTGGAAACCTAGAAACACAGCTCATGAGCCTGGGACCTATCCTGCAGATAGGTCTTGATCAGATCTATCAAGAGCTTTAAATGGCAGGGACTCCAAGGTCAACTGATTCAAACCAGATGAGGAAACTGAGGCAAATGTTGCTTGCTCAGGATCACAGAACTGGGATCAGAACCAGGACTCCTGACACCCAACCCAGTGTTATCTTCTCTGCCCTGAGCTTCCCAGCCCCTTGGGGGGCCCCTCAGCTGGGCTGCTCCCTTCACAGGGTTGGGGCAGGGGCCTACCCGGTGACGAGGGAAGTGAGGAAGCTGAGCACAGGCAGCAGGACCTCATGGCTGATCCGGGGAAGGATGTCCATAAGGGTGGTGTCGGAGAGGTACACGATGATTTTCTGAGTCAGCGTCACTGCAGCCAGCAGCCCTGCCTCCTTACGGCTGTTCAATCGGCTGGGGCTTGAGCTGCTCCCAGGGGCCACCTGGGGCCACAGAGTAGATGAGAGCTAGGCTGCCCCATAGACCCCCTAGTACCCCAGGAATCCTGAGCCAGCCCTTAAGTCCTCAGCCTCCCCACCCAAGGCTTGCAAAATCAGCAACTGACCAGGTAGCTGATGTAGGGCAGGTACTGGTAGGTGAGGACAGGTTCCCCATACAGGTGGGCAATGTGGAGGAGACAGCTGAGCACAGGCCCTGACACAATGTCGCCCAGTACTGGCCTCTTTTGGTAGATGTTGCCGGCACTCAATGGAGGGCTCTCGCCACTGTTGACTGTGAACTGCTGCCGAGTAGGCCCTGCCAAGGAAGAGCCAGCATCCTTGAGCAGCTAGTGGAGGGCAAGAGGGAGGTTGGCCTTCCAGGACCGTGGGAACTGCTCCTGCTCACTTTAGCCTAAGGTCTGCCCCATGCCCTGCCCTAAGAAGAAGCTTACAGATTGGGACCCAGGATCTTCCCAAGAAGTGGTTTGAGACAGAGAGGTAGGAAGGATCTCCGAGAGAGTACTGAAGATGGATGAAGGGCCTGGGAGGAAACACCATCTCCATTACCAACCGCAGGCCTTACCAACATAACAAGATGTCAGCAGGCGCAGCAGATTCCGAGCCACGTGGCGAGAGGCTACTGTGGGGCCGAGCTTGGCAGACAGCCAGCGGACCATCTTGCACGCTGTATCTGCAGGGCAGGAGCAGACCCTGAACTCATCAGATAACGGTGGCTCATCACTCCTCCCACCATCCCTGATGTACCACACCCACCTAGATGACTCTGGTTATAGCTCTGCCAATGAGCCTGGCCTAAGCTGGGCTGTCCCACACCCCTCCATTTAGCAGTGGCAGAGGGGCCAGGCCCTCTCCTTAAGCACAACCTGAAGGAAAGTCGCCCTTTCAGTGAACCTCCCCAAACTCCTGAGGCTGAGCTTGGCCCCCTTCTCTCAGCTCTTTCAAACAAACCATGCTAGCCTTTCACTGCTTTGATGAAAATGTGACAGCCTCAGAGCCCCATACATGCTGTTCCCTCAGACTTGAATCCTCTTCCTCTTCACATACTACCTTTTTTTCTTTTTCTTTTTTTTTTTTTTTGTGGTGCTGGGAATCAAACTCAGGGCCTTGCATGTGCTAAGTGAATGTTTTCCCACCGAGCTACAACTCCAGCCTTTTTTATTTTGAAACACTAATTAAATTGTCCAGGCTGGCTATGAACTTGTGATTCTCTTGCTTCAGCCTCCTAGAAAGCTGGGATTATAGATGTACACCATTGTACCTGGCTACAACTATCATTTATCCATTTATTTTCCACTTCTCCTTGAACCTCAACTGTCCATACTACTTCTTTTTTAAAAAAAATTTATTTATTTATTTATTTATTTTTGCAGTGCTAGAGATTGAATCCAGGGTCTCACACATAACCAGGCAAGCCCTCTACCTCTGAGCTACACCTTCCTACTTTCAAAAAAGCCTTCTCTGACTCCTAAAAACTAGATCTAAAGATCTAAGCCCTATTTTCCATTCAGACATAGCAACCCAGCTAGTTTTGTTTCTTTTTTATTTTTTTATTTTTGAATCCAGGGATACTCTACCACTGAGCTACATCCCCAATCCTTTTATTTTTAAGTTTTTAAATTTTGAGACAGGGTCTCACCAAGTTGCCCTGCTGGTCCTGAACTTGTAAACCTCCTACCTCAGTCTCCCAAGTCATTGGGATTACACCATACCTTGCTCAGCTAGTTTGTTTTTTTTTTTTTGCGGGGGGGGGGTGGGGGCAGGGTCAAACTCAGGGGTGCTTTACCACTAAGTTACATCCCCAACCCTCTTTATTTTTTCAGATATGGTCTTAATAAATTGCTTAGGGCCTCACAAGTTGCTGAGACTAGCTTTGAACTTGCAATCCTCTTGTCTTGGCCTCCTGTGTCACTGTGATTACAGGTGTGTAGCACCATTCTGGGCTCAGAAAGGTTCTTTATAGTATTTACACTACATAAGCTCAGTTGTAGAATGCTTGCCTTGCATGCACAAGGTCCTGGGTTCAGATTGTTTACCATTTGGCACCTCCTCTGCTAGATGTGTACTCCGTGTGCATCTAACTGAATACAAAGCTTGGCACAGAGCAGGAGTGCAGCAAATACTGAGAACAAAGCAGGGGAGTAACTGACCAACACCTCCCAGACCTGAGGACTCACCAAGGAGGATCTTCTGTTCTTTGCCTTCTGACTGCACAATCAGGGGCTCCTCTTCTTCCTCACCATCTCCCCCACCACCAGCAGCCACAACTGTCTCCATGGACAGCACTGTATCTGACAGAGTGAGCTCAGATGCCCCCGTGACCTCATCGGGCTCCCCCTCATCCTCTTCCAACACCACACAGCATTCGTCCTCCTCCTCTTCCTCCTCCTCTTCCTCCTCAGAGGCCTCACTTTGCTTTAAGTCCTGGCTGCTGTCGCCTGACCTGAGGCTGCTCTTGTCCATAGGAGCACCCCCATCATCTGCAACCCGCTCCTCGCCCAGGGAAGTCTCGCTGGTGCTGCTCTTGTCGCTCAGTTGGCCTAGGCTCACAGCCTCAGCCTCCTGAGGCTGTGGAGACTCAGACACATACAGCCCCGCTTGGAAATCCTCTGTCTCAGGCAGGTCAGCCTGGTCATGGAAGCTGACACCAGATGTATAGTCTGGGAGCTCCAGGCCTGAGGTGGCAGCAGGCTCTCCATCCATCTGAATCTCCTCCCCAAAGGCACAGGAGCCAGGCCCAGGCCCTGGGAGCTCACTTTCCTCATCCTCAGCAGCACCAACAAGGCCCTTGCTCTCTTCCTGGGAGGTCTCTCCACCAGCCAGCACCTGCAGGACATGGGGCAGCAGGTGGACAAGAAAGGACTGCAAGCCCAGCCGCACCATCAGCTGAGCCACAAAGCAGTCAGTGTACAGGTAAAAGCGTCCATGTAGCCGGCAGGGGCTCTCGTAGGCACCAATGAGAGGCTTCAGGAGGTACTTATTGGCATTTTTAGGGCCGAGTGCCTTGGCAACAGGTTCAAATAGGTACCAGGCCGTGTACACAGCTGTGTGATCTTCAGACATGAGTGACAGCACGAAGGGCAACAGGATCTCCAGGCCCTCAGGAGTGATCTCATTTAGCACAGCACCCAGTTGCTGCCACAGAGTAAACACCAACTCCCGTCCCTGGGCCTCATCCTCCACGCGCCTTGCCTGGTACAGGAGGATGAACCTATGCAGTGCTGGGAAGTACGGAGGGAAGGGAACCAGGGAACTGAAGGGGCTGAGGAGCTGGGCTGGGGAGGGAGGGGGCAATCCCTGAGAGACAGGCTTGTACTGAAACAGTGGGTCCAGCTTGCCTCTCTTCACTACCATGGGACTTTTGGGTCCACTCAATTGTAGGAGTGTATTCAGCACAGGCTGCAAAGACACAGGGACCTCCTTGAGGTGGCATGTGCAGAGCCCTCGAACAGCCTCAAAACGTACCCAGAGAGGTGCATCAGGCTGCAGCGTCCGGACTCTGGTGGCAAACACCATCTCAGCCAACAGGACACCCAGTGCCTGCATGTCCCGATGGAAGAGGTCCCGCAGCTGTACTGGTGACTGGACCTGAGGCTGCTCAGGTAACTCCAACTGGCCCCCTAGGCCTTTGGCCAAGAAATTGCCCATTTTTTCCAGCTCCTCCAGGAATTGCAAGGGATTGAATCCCTCAGGAAGAAGGATCTTCCCCTCCTCAGCCTCCCCAGAGTCTGCGCCAGCAACTTTGTTTCTGCGGCCTGGTCGAGAGGCTGAGGCGGCTGAGAAAGACAGGAGGCTGGGAGGGGCTAGACTGGAGGAAGAGCCCAACTGGTCACCTGATTTCCCAGGAAGGGAGATGGAATCCAGAGCTTCTGTGGCCTGCTCCAAGTCATCTTCCCCTGCCATGGGCCTCTCTCTGGTCCAGCCAGCCTCACAAGGAGTAGCCTCTAAAACCAGTCTGCCCACCCCACTTGTGAGCTGTCCTGGAAAGTCCTCCCGGCCTGTGGTCTCCTGGATGGTCTGGACCAATAGCCGAGGAATGAGAGGAGGCTCAGGGGCAAGGGAGGGAGCACCTGCCAGGCGCTGGGGATGAGGCTGATCAAAGAGCTGCACCACGCCATAGCTGGTCAGGTGAGTGTGGGCATCTACCAGGTGCAGACACACATTCTTCTCCTTCACAGCCTCCTTGCCCTGGAGTTTATAGCCAAAGGTGAGGTCAATCCAGTGGTGCAGGTCCTGGGATACCTCACGGCTCTCTAGCAGTGCTCTATGAGCAGCCACAAACTCCTGGCTGGAGTTGCACCAAGCTGGCACATCCAGGTCAGGCATATCAGGGTGGATGGAACAAAAGATGGAAGGATCAGTGTAGAACTCAGGAATGCACTCGTCAGGTGTCCAGGTCTGCATCCGCTCCATGCTGGCGGGATATTCATGGGGCTCCCACTGGGCACGGACGTGTTCACAGAGTACTGACCGGGGTGTGCGCCGAGCCTTGTACACATAGTATGTGATATCAGAGAGAACATCTGAAATGTGGTGAGGAACATGAGGCGGTTCCCCACCACCTGCACCACTTGCTACAAATGCCTGCCGAGTCATCTCATATGTGAAGTCCAGTTGCTTATCTCCCTTGTTGAGGCGAAATTTGGACTTGCGCAGGTCTCGGAAGCGCCCATGGGGTGTGGTGAAGTCCACCACCCAGGGTAGCACTGGGTGGTAGTTGGGATCCCCCTGCCTCCGACCTGCCAACCGATTAAGCTGCATAAGATAGTGGAAGTTGCTGATGCGGCCATGGACCCAGTCTAGCACAAGGCCCCGAAGTTCCTCCTGGCAAGAGGGACACCCAAATCTCTCCATTCCCTCCTTTTCAGACTTATGGCCTGTCCCACCCCTCTTTTCAGGGGTTTCCTTGTTCTCATCCAAAGTGGGCATCTCATAAGCACTTAGGTCCAGCCGAAGTTCACTGCAAAGCTTCTCATCCACAGCAATGTGGTGCAAAGACAGGGACCCACAGGCCAGCCCATGGCGGTGACAGGCATCCATGGCCCTCAGCACTCGAAAGAGAATGAAAAGCACCTTGGCTTGGCTGTTGATCAGTTTGGCAGGGCTGAAAGTGACTACATCATGCAGGGAGAACTGCACATAGGGGTGCACAACATACAACATCTCCAGTGATTCCAACAGGGCCTCAGCTCGCAAAAGGCTGGGGCAGGCAGGGCTGCCCCGAGAGGGACAAGTGCCATCTCTGGTATATGAGGGGCACTGGGTGGCTTCACCCACTGGCAGGAAAGAGCAACCATAGACCCTCTGCAGAGCCTGTCTTACTGAGTCCAGAGCAGGGGCAGCTGAGGGAGCAGGGCTATGACTATAGGGCTGCCCATAAGTGTGGTATGCATGGCGCCAAAGATTTCGATAATTCTGGGCAGCCACCTCCTGCATGAAGCGAGTGAGAGTCTCAGGGCCGCAGGATCCCTCCTCAAAGGGCAGGCCCCCACCCAGCGGGTAGGACAGTCTCCGCTTCCGCAGCCCGTGCACCTCCACGCGCGTCCAGCCTGGGGGCAGCCTCTGTACCGAGCGTTGCAAGAGAGTCTTGACTTCCGCTTCGCCCAGGCCCTCTGCCCGCGGACAGGGTCCCAGCCGGCGTTCACGGAGGCTAGCTAGCCAGCGCACGGGCACTAGGGCCACCACGTGGGTGCCCCCTGGGGCTGGAGCCATCTGACGGGCATCAATGTTCAGGTCCCTCTCCACTCTCCGAAGCAGCTCCTCCATGTCGGGGTTTGGGGGTGGGGACCAGTCCTCCCTCCTGGTGCTAACGGCGACTTCCCGCCCCCTGCTCCCCGGGGCCATTTCTTGCTGGCCGCCTGGGGGCAGCGCGGGGCCGAGCCCGGCCACGGCCCTCCTCGTTATGGCTTCCTGGGTGCCAGGCCGAGCGGGTTGGGATGGGCGAGGGGCAGGGACTTGAGTACAGGTGGCTGGGATGAACCGACAACCGATGAGAGGGGCGCTCTTACCCCTCCGAAGGGTCCTGCGCTCCGGGCGCGACCGGGCGGGGGCTGCCGGGCGCCAGCACTGGGCTTTACCTTGACGGGTCAGCTGACGCGGGCCACGTGATCGTCCCGGCACGGAAACAACAGCACGTGGCTCGAAAGGGCCCGGCAAGACCCCGCCTCCTGCCGGCACCGGTTTCTGAGCCCACCCTCCCGCGGCTTTACCCCGGCCTCGTCCAGGCTTTGCCCCACCCAGGGGCTGCACGGAAATCCAGCAGCCCTGGCGGCTCATGCGAAGGTTATCCTGACCCAGCATTCCCTCCCTTCCCTTCATTTCTTCTGGCGAATGCGGAGGAGAGAGGCTCTTCTCAGAGATGCCAACCTTTATGCAGATTATCAGCAAAGCCAGCGACAGAGCTGGGACTTGGAGCATCAAACCCACTCAGGGCTTCTATGCTGCCTTCCTAACCAAGGAGCTTTTTACTTTCCCCAAGCACTTCATCAGTAACATTGCACTTGGCCCTCACAACACTCTATGGGGTGGTGAGGACAGTTGTTATTGTTTATAGTTTACAGATGATAACCAAGAGCCACCAAAGAGATTCGCCCTAGGGGTAGAATAGAGACTTAGAAGCCGGTGTCCAGAGAAGTCTTTCTTCCCTGGAGCCCTCCCTCCTGACATCCTTCTTGGAGTCTTTTTTTCTTCTGATTTAACTCGGGGATATCTGGGCAGAGAAGTGGCCCAGGCACAGAGGCCTTGAGTTCTTGGGAGGAAATGATCCACCAAGACTTCCTGTCAAAGATCTGCCTCTGGTTGCCAGTGTGGTCTCGGCTTTGCAGATGCCACTGTGGCTGCGGGTAGGGTGCAGCACAGGATAGGGAACAGAAACCAGGTAGCAGGCATTGGAACTACATGTCTTTTTCAAGGGTTCCTAGTTCTGACTCATTTGCAGTACAGACAGGCCATTGTCTACAATGAAACAACTAAGGTTTTTTGTTTGTTTGTTTTGTTTTTGTTTTTGAGTCTGGTAAGCGTTTGGGGGATGGAGTTTAAGGAAAAACAAGCAGGGATCTGGGCATGGTGGCAAACACCTGTAATCCCAGTCCCAGTGACTGGAGAGGCTGAAACAGGAGGATCATAAGTGTCAGGGCCTCTGCAGCTTAACTGTAAAACAGGATGTAAACCGGGGCTCACTGGCAAAGTGCCCTTGGGTTCAAACTCCAAAAAAAAAAAAAAAAGAGAGAGAGAGGCCTGGTGAAAGACAGGAATATTACATCTGCATCTGTCTCCTTTTTTCTTTTTCTTTTTTTATTTTATTTTTTTTTTCTATTTTTGAACTAGAGATTGAACCTAGGAGCATTCTACCACTGAGCCACATTTCCAGCCCTTTGTGGGTTTGTGGTTTTTTTTTTAATTGTAGAGGTGCACAATACCTTTATTTTTATGTGGTGCTGAGGATTGAACCCAATGCCTCCCATATGCTAGGCAAGCTCCCTACCACTGAGCTATATCCCCAACTGCTTTTTTCTTTTTCTTTTTTTATTTGAATCAGGGTGCCTCCCTCTCTTTCTCTTTCTCTCTCTCTCTACTAAGGGGGGTCACCTTTGAGACAGCATCTTTTTTGTTTTTTTTCCCAACCCAGGCAGCACTTACTATAGCTACATCCCCAGCCCTTTTGGTTTTTTTATTTTATTTACTTATTTTTATGTGGTGCTAAGGATCAAACCAAGGGCCTCTCACGTGCTAGGTGAGCGCTCTACTACTAAGCCACAACCCCAGCCCCTTTATTTTTTATTTTGAGGCAGGGTTTCTCGAAGTTGCTGAAGTTGGCTTCAAACCTATGATCCTCCTGCCTCAGCCTCCCCAAGTAGCTGGAATTACAGGCCAGCAACACTGCAATCAGCTACACTATTGTTTTTTCACCTGGGAAATAAGATTTGATATGAATACCTGAAATGAGAAGATTCATTTTTTTATTTGTTCATTAATTTCCTCCCCCCCCCCCACTTTTTTCAGTGGTGCTGGGAATTGAATCCAGGACTTTGCACATGCTAGGCAAGCATTCTACCTGTGGTACACCCCTAGTGCCCATAGTATTTGGGGGGAGGTGACATGGGGTTTCTTATTCTTCTTCTTATTATTGCTTGGTTCTGGAGACGGAACCCAGAAGAGGACCCATTTTGATGGTCAGGAGGTAGTGCCCCCTTCTTAGTACCAATAAAACTTGGTCCATCTGGTCTTTGCTCTAGTTTCCATTTACTTAGACAAAGCAGGGCACTACTTTTTCTTTCTGAAAGTCTGTGTTTGCCCTGCCCTCTAGTGGTGTTGGCTTGAACTACAGTAGTGACCTTGAGTGTACCTATCTTTACTTCTTGAAGTTCTTTCCCTGCCTAGAACTGAAATGTCCTTGCAATGCCTGGCCTTGGTTCTCCTAAGATTTCTGAGCTTCCTTGACCTGAGCCCTAGAGAAGGGAATTGTTTTTCTTCTTTTTGAAGCTCTGGAGATTGAACCCAGGACTTCTTGCATGACAGCTAGAATAAATGCTATACCACAGTGCTATATCTCCAGACCCAAGATAAGTGTTTTTTTGTGTTTTGTTTTTTGGTACCAGGGATTGAACCCAGGGGGTGCTTAAGCACTAAGCCACATCCCCAGCCCTTTTTTTGTATTTTATTTAGAGACAGAGTCTCACTAAGTTGCTTAGGGGGCCTTGCTAAATTGC
Source organism: Marmota marmota marmota (assembly GCF_001458135.2). Lineage (NCBI taxonomy): Eukaryota > Metazoa > Chordata > Mammalia > Rodentia > Sciuridae > Marmota > Marmota marmota. Next base: position 1,509,917 of record NW_025999891.1, read on the forward strand.
CGAGGCTGGCTTTGAAATCACGATCCTCCTGCCTCAGCCTCCAAGCCACTGTGATTACAGGCATGTGCCATTGTACCCAACAAGAAGTGGTTTTTAATAGGGTGTACTTTTTTATTTTAATTCTTTTTTTTATTGATAGGGCTTACTTTTAATTCAGTAGACTGGAAAGGGTGAGACCTGGGAATCTGAATTTTTAACAAGCACCCAGGTAGCAGCAATCTTCAAGGCATATCTTGAAAAATAATGCTCTAGGGTGAGGGGCTATAGTGCATGCCTAGGATATACGTACGAGACCCTGAGTTTGATTCCCAGCACTAATAATATTAATAAGGGATATCGTTCAGTGGTTTTATTCCCAGCACTACAAAATAATAAGAATTAATAATAATAGTGATAATAGTTTTACTCCCAAATTTCCCTCTCCCTCACCCTACAAGTTCTCTCCCTGACTCTCAACTCAAGCACCTTTGGGCTTTAGAGAATCTGGGACCAAATTAGTCAATCTCCTTTGCCAACCTCAATATTGGGTTTCCAGGAGGTCATATCTTGGATAGCTAGGGAGGGAAGCTGCAGCTGTCCTGGAAGTCCGCCCATGCTGAGTGAGGTCAGCTCTCACTGATCTGGCAGGGAGAAAAGTAAAGGAAGTTAACATTTAATGTACCAGCTGTGGGCCAGTGGGCCAGGTACTGTCCTGTTTTCAAACAATATATTTAAATCCCTACAAAAAAAACATGAATTTATTATTCACCCCATTTTGTAGTTGAGGAAAGTATCTTCTATAAGCTTACAGCTAGAATTTGAACCCAAGTTTTCCTAACTCAGTAGTTCTCAACAGTAATATTTTGGTCCCCAGGGGCCATCTGGTAAAATCCGGAGACACTTTTGATTGTCATAACTGGGGGGTTGCTACTGGCATCTGAGGTAGAGGTCAGGGATGGTACTAATCATCCTACAATGCACAGGACAGCCCCTCCCCCAACAATAAATTACCTGGCTCAAAATGTCAAGAATGTTTAGGTTGAGAAATTCTAAACTCAAAGCCTGCTTTGGGTGAAAGGTTAGGGAGCAAAACAAAATGGAAAAGGGTACCCCAAGGACCTTGTGGAGAAAGGGGATGGGATTTCTATGCTAAGGATAATGGAGAATGGGGCAGCTAATGAAACTTCTCTTTCTTCCAAGCTTGGCCAGGGCCCTGCTCAATTTCTCCCAACCTTGCCAAGTCAGTCCTGGGACTTCGCATTAAGCTTGTCCTGGAGTGACCCTGACTACCAGCTTAGGGTTGGGGCAAAATACATACACATTTTTGTTTGTTTGTTTTGTTCCAAGGTTGAACCCAGGAGTGCTTAATCACTGAACTGCATTCCCTTTTTAATTTTTATTTTGAGACAGGGTCTTGCCAAGTTGCTTAGGGCCTTGCTAAGTTTCTGAAAATGGCTCTGAACTTGCAATCCTCCTGCTTCAGCCTTCAAACTGCTGGGATTACAGGCATATGCCAGCATCCTCAGCCAGCAAGGTGAAATATTTACCTAGGTCTTTCTGCAGGACTTCCCAGCCAAAGCCCTAGCTTCTCAGACCAGCAAATTCAAACTGCAGTCCCAGGACAGCTCCACATTCTGGGAGGGCGGATGGGGGCAGGGTACCACTTAAAGAAAATGATGAACCAGCCAGCCCAGAGGCCAGCTGGCACCCGAGAATAATTAGAAGTTTCTGAGTATATGGCAAAGCCAGGAAACTGAGCAGGGAGTAGAGGGCAGCTGGCATGGGAAACTGGGTTCTGACCCTAAGGTTTGCTTTCCGCAGTGAAGCTTAGATTGCAGCTTCACTGTACTGTCCCCAGTACCCTCCTCAAGGGCCCACACACCCAGCTGTCCACCATTCTGGGCTTCCCCAATAGTGGCCTCCTCAGTAGACTGGAGAGGGCGGGTCTGAGATGACTATGCTAACAGGAAATACCTCTAGTTCCAAACTCACAACCTCTAAGGAGCTGGGTTGGAGTGACAATCTTGCAGTGATGGGAAAGAGCAAGTATCATACAGTTGGCCCCCATATTTTGGGTTCCACTTCCTATTTTCCCCTCCTCTGGAGGAGTAGTGATGGAGGAGGGCATGCAAGGAGGAGGATGTGGTAACAGCTGATTCGTCCCCTGAGGTCACACTTTCCAACAATCAGCTGTTACTGGGGCGGAAGGCAGGATGTCTCCTTAAAGGCATAATGTTCTGAACACAGAATTCTGGAGCTCCAAGGAACCATGGCAATCACCTGATGAAGTCTGTATTTAACACAGAAGAAGCTATCTTATGCTCCAACTTTATCTGTTACCGGTACCCTCAATTTGGATCTTTTAAGTGATGGATCCTTACGGACACGTTCCCTTTTGGTGAGGGTGTTGGGGGTGAGCAAGTGATGAGACGGAGTGTGTCGCAAGCTTGTCCCTTTAAATAAGCAATTCAGCAGCTTTTGCCAAGTCATTGGGTTCATTTCAGTTTGTGCCCATCCCCCGCCCTGTAGACTCTGATTGGTCTCTAGGGAAGGAGCAGCCTCTTCATTGGTCTCCACCTTTGAAATCTCTTCCCTAAGAGGCCGGAGTCTAAGGAGAGCTTTGGAGGGCCGGACAGAATGGATGTTAATCAAAGAGTGGGATTTCTGGTCACTTGCACTTTGGCACCGCCCACCCCCTAATTTCTGAAGCCTTTCCTCTAAACTGAGGACTGTGCTCTCTTCCTTTTATTAGGAAGCTGTCCCTTGAGAGGCCCTAGAACTCTTCTGTGACAGGAACAAGACATCTACCAGATAAAGCTGAGCTGGTTAGAAAGGTTTCCCCAGGAGGAGTCGACTAGTCTCTCCAGTGAAAGCTGGGGCTGGACAAGGTGGGCTACCCTCTCTCCCCCAAAAGCCCTCAAGAGGTATCCCAACGGAATAGTCTGCTGCCTCAGGGGCTGATTTCCAGCTTCATTTTTGCCCACTCCTGCTGCATCGCCTATTTCACCTTTCTTTAGAGAGTTATAGCTTCCGGCGGAGGCCAGCGAATCAGATTTGGGTTTGTCTAAAAGAAGCACTCACGGCTCCAGAAAGATGGGGCTGTAGCCCTTTAAGGATTTCCCCGGGATGGATTCAGAGAGCTGTTTAAAAATGCCAACTCACAGAGCCCGCTGCATTCTGGGAACGAGAGTGTCAGGCCGAAAACTACACTAACCAGTATGCCGTGCAAACACACACGCCTTTACTTCCTTCTTCTCTTCAGACTCTGGTTTGACGTAGCACTCTTTCAAGCCAGTCGTTTGGGTGGAGGGCTAGGCCACGCCTTCTCATCTATTGGTCAGTTTGTGAGCTTGTGGGCGTGGCTTAACGCAACACTGCTAGGCAAAGGGGTGGCCTTCTTGCCAATCAGAACCGAGACGCCTGGAGGGGTGGGACCAGGGAAGAAGTGAGGGCGCCCCCGCGTGGGTGTGGTCACGTTGCCCAGCAGTGGGCGGTGATTGGCCCTGGGCGGTGCAATCGCAACTTGTGCGTCACGACGCTGCCAGCTGATCGGAGACTGGAGCCGGTGTGTGCTGGGCGCTGGGAAGAGACAGCGCCGCCGGCCGTGGGGAGCGGACGCAGTGATTTGCTCCCTAACCCTCAGCAACCCCCACACCCAGCACCAGGTGGGTGTGATCTGGGGACCCGGTTACATGGGGGGGGAGTAGTGGTAACGGGGTAATGGGGTAAAGTGGGGTCCTGGCGGCCACACCCTGCCCTTCCGGGGGAGGGAAGAGGGGGTGGCGGAGGCAGCGGCGCTCGAGGGGAGATGGACCTGAACTGGGTGGAATAGTGTGTCATGAGGTTTAAAGAAAGAGTCCGAGACAAGAGCCGTGGCGGAAGGTCTGGGGGAGTAGCTGCGGGCAAGATGAGGGGCTAGAGGGCCGGGGTCGACTAAGCCAGGCGCCCTCTGATCTGAGGATCCGGAGTCGACCGTCTAGCATGGGGAGTATCTGGACTAGCGAGTAGCGGGGAGGTGCTTTGCTTCTACCGGCGCTCACTGGGTCAGGGCCAGTTCAGTTCCCTGGCAGGGAAGGGGTCGCTGGGCGGGCCGGTCCCTCCTCTCATTCCCTCCGGGGGATGTTATGTAAGGGGGGAGGGGAGAAGAGTAGGGGGCGGCGACGGTGCGGGGGCCTTATGCAACCCAAAGGTTAGGGTTTCACGCGGTTGGGCGGAGGGTGGGAGGGAGACGGGCAGGAGGAGGGCCTGGAAACTCTAACCCCCCCAGCCCCAACTGCCTGTCTTGGGCGGAGAGAAGGTCACCTTTGCACCTCCCCCCAGGCTGTCCGGGTGTGAGGCCCCTAGCCCAGGCCTGGCCCTGACCGCCTGGGAAGCCGGCTAGCTGGGTGGGGCGCCTGGGTTAGTCATCACTGGGCTCCCTCTCTCCCCACCTCCCGGCCAACTCTTGGCCCCTCCCCATGGCCTCTGAGTAGGCTATCGCCCCCACCTCCCTCTGGCCTTAGTTCCAGCCTCCAACTCATTTGGCCTGTCATCCTGGCTGTCAGACTGGGCTAGAAGCTGTCTGAGTGCCAGAGGGTTGATGGAGCAGCTGGTCAGAGGGTCAGTGCCCTGGGCCCACCCCTCCCTGAAGCCAAGGGCACCTGCTTGGCACAGACTCTCAGCAGCCCTGAATTCTGTGGGCAGAACAGAGCCATTTCATACAGAGGAGTTGGACAGAGTTGGATGGTCACCTAAGAGAAGGAAGATACCATAAAGTTCATGCCTCTCAAGAGGTTTTTGGAATTTGAAAACCCCCACCCTAATCTTTCCACTCTCTTAGTATAGAAATCCCAAAGCAAAATCGCCTTGGCCTCTCAGTCTGGCATGGGCCATGCCCTTGGACAGAGTGTCACTGCAGACCCGCCCTCCCCAGCTCACAGTCCTCAACCTGCCACGCCCCCAGCCCCCTCCCTGGGCCATGCTGCAGGGCCCGGCTTTTCCTGCTGATTCATGCGTTGGAACTGTGGGGGCGGGGCTTGGAACTTGGAACAAAGTTCAGACATGGAGGGGCCGGCAGACAGCCTGGAATTCATACCAGATGTACCCGGAATGTGCAAGCGGAATGCCTGGCATCTGAGAGTCCTGAGGAAGCTGCCCAGCCACCCTGCCCATACTTCCCTCCCCTCCAGGCTTAGGTCCACTGTCCTCTCCCTTACAGTCTGGGAGCCTCTGCTGACCTTCTTCCAAACACTAGATCTCTTCCCTTCCTCACTCTTCCCCAGTCTAGGCCCCCCAAACTCTCTTCCAGCTGAATTCTCTAGGAATAAGTCAGTTGGGTTGATCACTGAACTCACATTTCTGGACCTGAGGTACAACTTCTCACCTGGTATCTGAGTGACTGATGGGGTGTGTCCTGGGTCCTAGGCCCTGCCCTCTCTGAATGCTGGAGAGGCTGAAGTGCCCAGTGGATTGCTAAGAGTTTCTGTAGCTCTGGTCTGTAAAGAGGAGCAAAGGAAGTCTCTTTGTAGCTATCTGTCACTGAAGTTTAGAGCTCCTTCAGTCCCAGGTCCCAGCCATGAACCCCCTCATTAGAAGGCTGAAGGTCTGCTGGAGCTGGGTTTTGATGGCCAGTGGGATGGTGTCCCTGTGACACAGCCCTGCTTAGAGCTTTCCCATTTTTCTTCCCTTTCCTTATAGGAGCTTGTGCCTCCCACATCCTCACCTGGCTGAGCCGCAGTAGTTCTTCAGTGGCAAGCTTTATGTCCTGACCCAGCTAAAGCTGCCAGTTGAAGAACTGTTGCCCTCTGCCCCTGGCTTCAAGGAGGAAGAGGAGAAGGATCTGCTTTCTCTATCATCTGGAAGGTGACAGAACTGGGGCTGGGAAGATCTTAACTGCAGGGGTGATAATAGCTTTGGGGAGGAAAGAAAACCCTACTCAGAGAACCTTCACCCAGATTGTCCCAGCAAAGGAGCAGCTTTAGATAGAGATGCTGGCTGAATTGGGAAATAGGTGGCTCAAACTCTCCAAGGTTAGTTGGTCTTTGTGTGGCAATGGGAAGAAATGGAGAGAAGGAAACTCTGTACACCTGGACCCAGATTTCCTCCTTCACCTACTTTCCTTATCTCCCAATCTTCCCTACTGGCCTTTCCAAAAGTGAGTTTACTCTTTAGGGAAAGGTGATAGTAAAACTCTGACCTCTATAAGTCATCCCTCTGCTCTTTTCCCTGTGTTTTCTTAGACTGGCCTAGATTCTAGATTTAGGGATACTTACCTCTTTGGGACACCTGTTTCTCCACCTGGAGATGGGGAATCCCACAGATGAGTATGTAGGAGGGCATTAGAAACCCACCTGTGCTGACTCAGCCTGGGCTCTCCTTCCCCTGTGGGTGGGAACAAAACAGCTTTTCACATAAATTCTCCCTCCCCCATTCCTGATTACAATCCCAGGTGTTGGGGGGTGGGGAGGTAGATCGAGGGGCTTAGTAAGAGTTCAGTCTTTATATTGACTTCCCACCATGCAAGCTTGACCTAAGGCTTCCCCTGCCACCCAACAGCCAATGGGGTTCTACTGCTGCTTCTCTCACTTTGCGTTCCAGGGTAGTGACTGACACTAAGCTCCAGCTTGTACAACCGGGGAAGATGGGTTGTGGGATGTGACCCCCTTTTGGATGTCAGACAGTGTAAACCCACCACCTCTAGCTCCTCGTTCATTCTCACTTGTGGGCTTGGGCTGGGGTTCTGGTGTGATTCAGCCTTGGACCAGTCTCCCTGACAGAACTACCCAAGCGGTAGTTCTGGGGTTACAAGAAGCTGTTTGATCTGTTTGGTGAGAGGAGATGTGCAGGGGGGCTCGATCCTAATCTCCATTTATGAGAAACTGAAAGTCACAGGGGAGAGAAGATCATTGAACCCAGCTCCTCTGTAGCCTTAACGGAGGGGCAGGATGTGTAGGACTGTGGTAAAGGAGGGTGGGTAGACTGAGTCTACTCAGAGGCTGCAACAAAGATTGCTCTGTCCCTGGACATTGCTTCCACCCTTTCTTCCCCTCCTCACTTCACTGGCCACAGTGTGTCCATCCAGCTCTGAGCATATAGCTCTGCCATGTTCACCCATCACAGAGCAGAGGTGAGGAAGGGCAGCCTGAAAACACAGAGGCAGGCAGAAGACCAGTGAATGACCAGACCTGGAGAGCACAGGGCTGGATCTGGGCAGCCAGCAGTGGGGCCCATCAAGGACTGGAGTTCCCCAGGAGGAGGGAGAACAGCCAGCCTCCACCAAGGACAAGCTTCCAGCCATCTCCTACTTCACTCACCATTGTTCTTCAGTCCCATGGTTTCACCTGCCTTCTTCCAGCTCTTTCCCAGCCTGTGATTTTTATATAAGCAGCCTCAAGGAGCATGAGGCAGCTGTGAAAGGACATACACAGGAAATTCATAAAAGGAATTCAAATGTATAAGATCATGAAAAAAAATGGTTTTATAATAATAATTAAGGAGGGAAAAAATCACTGAAAGCATTTTCCCCTTAGCATAATAAATAAGATGCAATATTGGCCAAAGAACTCTTATACATTGCATGTGGGAGTATAAATTGGTATAGTCTTTCTGGATGGAAGTTTGATAATATGTATTAAACACCCTAAAAAGTTTTATGTCTTTTAAACCAGTAACTCGACATTTGGGACTCTCTTAAGAAAATAATTAAAGATTTAGTTATAAAATGTTCGTTCATTCCAGGCCTAAAGAAAAATGGAAAGCAACTGTTTGGGAATTCATTCCTTTTCTGCTGTAATGAAAATTTGCAATAGGGGATTTCTTAAGTAAATTATTGTATATCTGTCCAGATGGTGGAGTACTGTGCAACCATTAAAAGTCATGTACAAGAACATTTTGACTGGAAAGAAAAATGCTCTTTGAATATTAAAGAGGTTACAAAAATAGTGTATGTGACAGTTTCATTTTAAAACCAATTTTGTTGTTAAAATATGGTTGTAGGGGTGGGGATGTAGCTCAGTGGTAGAACATTTGCCTAGTGTGCACAAGGCTCTGGATTTGATGCCCAGTACCACACACACACACCCACACACAATTTTGTTGTAATGGGTGTATGCTTGTGTATATAGAAAACAGACTGAAGATATACTCAGATGTTAATAATGGTTAACTTGAATGTTGGAATAAATGTAATTTTCATCTTTGGTTTTTCTGTAATTTCCAAATTTTCTACATTGTATATTGCTTCCGTATAATAAAAAAAATGTAAAAAAATCACTGATTTTTTTAAACCTTTGGATAAGATGGTGTAGAAGAAGGAGGAGATGTTCCCAGGTGAAAATATTTGGATGGGGCACCTATTGGTTTATGAACTTCATTCTTTTTTGAATGAAGACCCTCAAACCCAGGGTCTCCTGCAACCCTGTGAACTTAACTTTTCAGGACTGGCTCTCAGCATACAGAAAGCAGCTTTCTGACTTGCTGGCTCTCAGCCAGCTAAAAAGGTGTGGAGAGGAGTAGGAAGGAAAAATAGTAAAACAAACAAAAAAAAAAAAAACTGTCGCTCTCCAAGAGCTGAGGGATTGGGAAGGGTTTTCTTCTTAAGACTTCTGGACTGGGCATGTAGCTCAGTCTTACAGCCCCTTGCCTGTTGCTTGTGAGGCTCTGGGTTCAATTCCCAGTAACACACACGGGGTTCTAGGATCCTAACAATCCTGCTGCTGAAAACACCACTTTTTATTTTCATTCTGCCCCAACCTGACATGAACCTGTTACCTTCCCTTGTCCTCTGATTGGAAGAGATTCTCCTGCCTATCCAAAAGATACCAAGCCTTGAGAAAGGAAGTAGTTCTCATGACTGCCTTGGTGAGGCTTCCCTTTTCCACCCCGCCTTCCTAAAAAAAAAAAAAAAAAATGGGGGAAAAATAAAAAGAGGCTAGGGTCCCCAGTGGGTTACTTCTCCAAAATGGGGGCTGTTGTTCCTTTTCGGAAGCTATGTAAGGGGGCAGGACTCCTGTAATTAACAAGTGCTGGGATGTGTCAAAGTTCTGGAAACCTTGGGAAGCAGAAGGGTGGCTCCAAGGAATTGAGGAGTAGCATTCCCACAACTAACACCTGGAGGGAAAGATGAGTCCGTACTGGGGACCGCGTTGGGCCCTAGTGCTGGGTTGCACTTGCCTTACCTTCATGTCTGTGAGGGGTGCGTGGGGAGGGGTAACAGTAGGTGAAAGATGAGGCAACAGGGAAGAGAAGGTGAGAGTTAGTGGGGCGGGGCCCTCGGGAGTGTGAGGTAAAATTAGGAACCCATTTCTGAAACTTGGAGGGATTCAGGACACGAGGAGTTGAAAAAAAAAAAAAAAAACCCGCTATTTACATCCTGGCAGTCTCTCTGAACTCGGTTGCCCTGCTTAGTACCCAGAAGACCCCAAATCGCTCTCCCCAGGCTGATGCAGGACGCGATCCGTTGCCGTGGCTCCTAGGGCGGTGGCCCCACGGCTGCTCCAATCAGCGCCAGGCGGAGGAATCGGGGCGTGGACAAGCCGAGGAAAGTTATAGCAGATGCGGAGGGCGGGGCCAGCAAGGGAGCCCCGCATCCTGGCCCTGTCAGGAAGCCAGACCACCCATCCCGCGGGGTGTCTTGGCGGCGTCCTGCAGGAGGGCACAGGGGCCACAGGAACCCCTCCGGATCTAGTTGACCCAGGGAGCCATGGCGCCTTCGGGATTTCTCCTGACTGGAGCCTCCTTTGCCGCCTTCTGGGGGCTGCAGTTGCTGCCCATGCCGGGATCTGCTGCACAGAACCGCTGGAAGTGGCGGTACATCTGTAGTCTCGCTGATGCACAGCCTGCTCACCGGGACCGGGACCGGGACCGGGACCGGGGTGCTGCTCCGGTGCGGGGCCCCAGGGATTCGAGAGGCACAGGAATGAGGATGAGCAGGGAAAGCTGAGGCTAGAAGACCCGGAGAGTACCTTCAGAACTGAGTGGAGACTGCTTCAAAGTCTGAGACTGGAGTGGGAACATGAATGGGTGGGAGGGCAGTACCCAATCTGAGAATGGGTCGGGGTCTCAGATAGTCTGGCCTTGGCTCCCCCATTTCTCTCAGACGACCGCCAACTGGATTCATGGCCACCGGCCCTGAGTCCTGCTGCTGGGGTCAATGTCAGTGGATCTGCAAGGAAGACTGGGCCAGTGAAGGGCAAATTTCGAGTGGGAATTTCAGGTCCCCTTCTCCCACCTCCATAGGTTACTTCCTGGCCAATGGAGCTTACATGCTGTGGAACCAGACCTTGGTCAGGCCTAGGACCTTCTTTGTCACCATTTGGTGGGAGGACTCTGAGAGTCCAGACAAGAAGAGAGACCTGCCCAACCTGGGTTCTGAACCTCTCTTTAGTTTTTTTCCTCTGACTTCACACAAATTCTTTGACCCTAGCTGGGGTTGATCATTCCAATCCTAGGATGAATTGGAGGAGGGATTGACCACTGGCTACAGTTTGGAATTTGCACACTGCCCAAGAAGCTTGGATCCCTCCAAGGTGTCCAGCTGATCACAGAAACTATGAATATGGAGATTTCTGATATAGGGTGTAGGGATGGGGCACAAAAGCCCAGGAATGGAAGTTGGGGGTACTCTACAGATGCTGAAGCCCCAAGATTAGACAGCCCCTGAGCCAAGGTAGTTCAGTCCCCATGACAAAGGAAAGCATAAAGGTCAGGTTTGGGGGAACTTTCACAAAATGCTCTAGAGTCCCTTGTATAGGGACTGGGAGATTGGGACATGATGGGTGCAGGTCATGGAAGGTCCTCTGACCTAGACTTCTGCTCCCAGATAATGCGCTGCCTCAGCACCATTGTTCTGTCTCATTACTACATGGGCTTCTTAGTGGTGTCTCTGCTGTTGAAGCTGAACTCTGCCTGCTTGCACCTACAGAAACTGCTGCTGCTCTCTCACCAAATCCTCTTCCTAGCCTTCAGTGTGACCAGTGGCCCTCTTCCACCTGATATTCCTATGGTAGATGAGTCTGTGGTTGCTCTGGCAGCAATGTCAGGTGCCTCTTGCTCTGGTCATCCTTGGTGGAACTGGACTGGTCATTGTGTTGCTGCAAGTATTACACTGTGTGTTGGAATCCAGATCAGTCATCACTGTGGTCTTGGCCCCACCCTTCCTTGGGTTGAAGAAAACCAGGTGGACTAGAACATGTGATGTTGAGCCTGTCACCAGGGACAATTCCATTCTCAGTCTAAAAGTCTACAGAAAGTGGCAGGCTCCTCCTCTACCAGCCCTAGACAGGAGATGGGGCCAGGATAAGGAGATGGTGATCTTTACTGAACAGTTCTCCATGGGGATAAGGACTGGACTACAGTATCTCAGGTCCTCTTCCAGCTAACTAACCTCCCCCTAGTGCCCCTTTTTTGTTTTGTATTGGGTGCTTAACCACTGAGTCACATTCCCAGCCCCCCCCCCTTTTTTGGTGCTGGGATTGAACCAGGGCCTGCGCATACAAGGCAATCTCTCTACCAACTGAGCTATATCCCCAGCCCATCCTAGCCCTTTTTAATTCTTATTTTGAGATAGGATTTCACTAAAATGTTTAGGGCCTTGCTAAGTTGCTGAGGGTGACTTTGAATTGTGATTCTCCTGCCTCAGCCTTCCAAGTCACTGGGACTACAGGCATGTATCACTGCACCTGGCTACCTACCCCCCCCTTTTAAGATCCAGGAAGAAATGCTGATGTTGGTGACTGGCTGGGAATGTGGGCTCCTTGTTCACTGAATTCCATCATCAGATGACCACCCTTTCCAGAAAAAGAACTGAAGAGAACAACCAGAGCTATCAATACAAGGTGGCAAAAGGCATGAAGCTGGAAGAAATTGCCAATAGAAACAGAAACTCTTTACTCTAGCATAGGGACAGATGAGGGAAAGTGAGGTCCCACTAGAATCAGAAAGATCTGGTATGAAGGGGGTAGGACCAGAGGAAAGAGAGACCTCATGTGATCAAATTTTGTTAGTGGGAAGGGGGCACAAGAGATGATATTGCCAGTAGGAATGGGTATTACAGTTGCCAAGTGACAGAATAACTCAGGCCACTGCAATTACTGCTGATGCTTTTGGTTCTCAAAGCCATACTACAGGTATTGAGTTTGTGCTTAACCTAGTCCTACTATGTTCAACCTTTTTAATTATTTTGTATCTTCTGATCTTTCAAAGAAAATGTACATTCTTAGAGGAATGGGGATGGGCTAGGTCTGTCTTAAGATAGCACTGAAGCCCAGAGCCATAGATGGAACTCAATTAACCAACCTGAGTGTTTACTGTAGGACTTTCCCAGGGCCAGGGTCTCATGAAAGAATGAGGGCAGGGGCAGAACAGGTGATAGAGGTTCCCACTTGGCTGCAAATGGATAAAAGAATAGCTGGACCTCTTCTGGATCTCATTTGAGAGCTCTCCTTCCTTCCTTCCCTGATATTCCTGCTATATGTTTTCTATGACACAAGACACCTCCTTTCTCAGTCAAAACATTCACATTGAGCCAAGAGCAGTGGAACAGGCTCATAATCCCAGTGACTCAGGAGCTGAGGCAGGAGGATTGCAAGCTTGAGATCAGCCTCAACAATTTACCGAGGCCCTAAGCAACTTAGCAGACTCTGTCTCAAAATATAAGACAAAAAATACTGGGGGCTGAGGTTGTGGCTCATCGGTACAGCACTTGCCTAGCACGTGTGAGGCCCTGGGTTTGATCCTCAGCACCATATAAAAATAAATAAATAAAATAAAGGTATTGTGTCCAACTACAACTAAAAAATAAATATTAATAAATAAATAAAATGAACTGGGGATGTGGCTCAGGAGTATGCCCTTGGGTTCAATCCCGAGTACAAAAAAAAAAAAAAAAAAAAAAAAAAAGAAGGTATGATAAATGTAGAGCAGATTAAGGTTATTATTTTATTTTATTTTTTAAAAAAAATTTTAGTAGTAGGTGGATACAATACCTTTTTATTTTTATTTATTTATTTTTATGTGGTGCTGAGGATTGAACCCAGGACCTCATGAGTGCAAGGCAAGCACTCTACCACTGAGCTACAATCTCAGCCCTGGGTTACTAATTTACTAAGCAATGGAAGAAAGAAATAATACTATCTATCATCCACAGAGAAGATACATGAACAAAAGCAAAAGACATGGGGCTGGGGATGTGGCTCAAGCGGTAGCGTGCTCGCCTAGGTTCGATCCTCAGCACCACATACAAACAAAGATGTTGTGTCCGCCCAGAACTAAAAAAAAATAAATAAATATTTAAAAAATTCTCTCTCTCTCTCTCTCTCTCAAAAAAAAAAAAAGCAAAAGACGAAATTTTTTTTAATTTATTTTTTTTAGTTGTAGTTGGACATAATACCTTTATTTTTTATTTATAATGCGGTGTTGAGGATGGAACTCAGGGCCTTGCACATGAGACGTGAGTGTTCTACCACTGAGCCACAACCGCAGCCCCAAGATTTTTTTTTTTAAGTACTGATAAACAAGCAGGGTATGGTGGTACACACCTATAATCCCAGCAGCTCTGGAGGCTGAGACAGGAGGATCAGGAGTTCAAAGCCAGCCTCAGAAAAAAAGCAATGCACTAGGCAACTCAGTGAGACACAGTCTCTAAATAAAATACAAAATAAGGCTGGGGATGTGGCCCAGTGGTCAAGTGCTCCTGAGTTCAATCCCCAGCAAACACATATGATCAAATTTTGTCAGTGGGAAGGGGCCACCCCTGCCAAAAAAAAAAAGTTCGTTAAGAAGCTAAAGGAAAGACAAAGAGGATGACAGAGATAGGGATGGATAGAAGGAGGCACAGGGAAGGCAGAAGCAAAGAAAGATTGAGAGTAAGCAAGAGAGACGCCTTAGCAGAAATATAGAAAAAGATGTTATTACAGAGGCTGAGAAGAACCCAAATCACAACTAGCCACAAACAAAGAAGACAAGAGAAATTTGAATAGAATAAAATAAAGGCTGATAGAAAGGAACTCCAAGTGTAAAAGGCACAGCCAGTCTAGACAGAAAAATAGTGAGAGTGAGTGATAAGGAGAACAAATAGACTCTGGAGAGATGGAGGTGATAGTGGCAGATCCAGAGATTAGCATTGGGAGGAGAGACTTGGAAATAGAGAGGGGATTAGTCAGGGGAGCTGGGAGGCAGAAGGGCAGAAGGCAGAGACGGCAGTCAGTGGAAAGACTCACTGACAGAAGAGAGGAGCAGGAAATATGTTGAACTGGAGGCAGGCAGAAAGACAAAGGACAAACAACTATAGTGCAAACCACAGGCTGACAGTGACTGACAGGCAGAGAGTGGCAGGAAGAGAAGGACAAGACAGAATCAGAGATGTACACTGAGACAGAAGAATAAGCAAAAGGGCTGACCAGGAGATTCTCAGAGAGGAGAAAGGGGAAAGAACAGAACAAATAAATATTGGAAGGAATGAAAGGAAGAACACAGAAATGAAGAGAGAGAGCGCACTGAGTGCGGTCTCACATGTCTGTAATTCCAGCAGTTTGGGAGACTGAGGTAGAAGGATCAGAAATTTGGGGCTGGGATTGTAGATCAGTGGTAGAGCACTTGCCTAGCACATGTGGGGCACTGGATTCGATTCTCAGCACCACATATTTATATATATAAGTTCATCAACAACTAAAAAAATTTTAAAAAAAGAAGGATCAGAAATTTGAGGCCAACTCTGGCAAGTTAACAAGATCCTATCTCAAAATAAAAAGGGGTAGGTATTTAAAAATAAATAAATAAAAAGAACTGGGGATGTGGCTCAGGGGCACAGTGCCCCTGAGTTCAATCCCCAGTACCAAAAAAAAAAATTTTTTTAAAGTATGTATGATAAATGTAGAGCAGATTAAGGTTACTATTTTACTAAACAATGGAAGAAAGAAATAACACTTTCTATTATCCACAGAGAAGATACATGAACAAAAGCAAAATTCAAGATCTTTTTTTTTTTTTAAATACTGCTAAACAAGCAGGGTTAGATCATTTGCCTAGTATGTGTGAAGCCCTGGGTTCAACACCCAGTACCACAAAAATAAATAAATAAATAAATAAATAAAATTAATATTTGTTTTGGTTGTTGATAGACCTTTATTTTATTTATTTATGTGCGGTGCTGAGAATTGAATCCAGTGCCTCACACAAGCCAGGCAAGTGCACTACCGCTGAGCCCCGGCAGCCCCAGCCCCTATTTCTCTATCTTCACTTCTATACTTGTGCCTCTCAGAGTCTAGTCTTATTACATGGAAATCCTCTGCTCTTATTTTCTGCCTGTGTTTATCTAGTTCCAACTGTGAGTTTCTCCTCGGTCTCTACATTTGTGTGTGTGTGTGTGTGTGTGTGTGTGTGTGTGTGTGTGTGGTGCTGGGGATTGAACCCAGTGCCTGAGCTCCTATTTGTTATTTTTCCCCATTGAGCTTCAGTGTTTTAGGACTTTGTGACAGAGATCTCACTTTTTAAATTGATTTCCAGGTCTTCATTATTTCTTTTTTTCTTTCTTCATTTATTTTATAATTTTTTAAAAATTTGTGGGGGCTGGGGCTGGGGCTCAGCGGTAGCACACTTGCCTGGCATGTGTGAGGCACTGGATTCAATTCTCAGCACCACACATAAATAAATAAAATAAAGGTCTATCAACAACTAAAAAAAAGTATATATTTTTTAAAAATAATTTATTTAAGGGTTGGGGATATAGCTCAGTTGGTAAAGTGCTTGCCTTGCATGCACAAGGCCCTGGGTTCAATCCCCAGCACCACAAAATTAATTAATTAATGGATGGATTTTAAAAAGAGAGAGAGAGAAACAATGTTTGTTTTACAATACCTTTATTTTTTATTTATTTATTTGTAATGCGGTGATGAGGATAGAATCCAGGGCCTCGAACATCAGAGGCAAGTGTTCTACCACTGAGCCACAATCCCAGCCCCTGTTTGTTTATTTAAAGCAGTATCTCCCTATGCTGCCCAGGCTGGCCTGGATCTTCAGGACTCAAGCCATCCTCCTACTGAGTAGCTGAGACCACAGATGCTCACAACCACACCTGGACAAAGTCGAATTTTGTTAAAGAGTTTGTCCTTAATGAAGTATCTTCAAACCAGGCACAGTATTACTTGCTTATAATTCCAGCAACTCTGGAGGCTGAGGCAGGAGGACCACAAATTCAAAGTCAAACTGCAATTTAGCAAGCCCCTGTCCCAAAATAAAATAAATAGGACTCAGAATGTGGCTCAGTAGTTCAGTGGTAGAGTGGTAGCAAGCAAGAGGCTCTAGGTTCAATTCCTTGTACAGAAAAATTTAAAAAATAGTATCTTCAAAATTCAATTTGTGGCGGCTGGGGTTATAGTTCTTGCCTAGTGATAAGAGTGCTTGCCTCGCATGTATGAAATAAAGAAATAAAAATATTGTGTAGTACAACTAAAAATATTAAAAAAAAAAACACTCAATTTGCAGCTGGATGTGGTGGTGCACACCAGCAATCCTAGTGGCTCCAGAGACTGAGGCAGGAGGATTGAGAGTTCAAAGCCAGCCTCAACAATTTAGTGAGGCCCTAAGCAACTCAGTGAGACCCTGACTCCAAATAAAATATAAAAAAAAAAAAGTCTGGGGATGTGGCTCAGTGGTTGAGTGTTCCTAGGTTAGATCCCCAGTGCCAAAAAAAAAAAAAAAAAAAACCAACAAACTGCACACAAAACAAACAAACAAAAAACCCTCAATTTGCTATCTTAATTGAATACCTTGTTTAACAAAAAATGTTTTCTGTCTTGAATTTTCAAAGAAAAAGAAATCTGAAAAACCCATGTGAGGAGGGTGTTGAAGTCAATATTAATTCATCTGAAGTCACACACCTTATCTTTTGCCACTATCATAAATTCATGGTTCAAGTGAGTACCCGCTGAGTAGAAATTGATAGTACCTGTGAGGGGTGCCCAGAAACTTGACCACTAGGGAAATAAGGCTGTTTTTGTTGTGGGTTACCTAGTAAAACCCCTTTGGAAGGATGAAGTTAGCTGGGGTTAGTGGACATCTGAAGAGTTTGGGATCATACACAAATGTCTATCATTATGGCCCAGTGAAATTTCAGAAAGACAGGACTGAATTGTGATTATCACTGAGTAAGCAGGGCTGGGGGTATAGGTCAGTTGGTAGAGTGCTTGCCTCGCATGCACAAGTCCTGGGTTTAATTCCCAGTACCACAAAAAAAAGAAAAAAAAAATTGCGAAAGCAGGAGTGAAACAACATAGTGTGGATCCAGTAAAGATGATGTGACTCAACAGGGATGAGAGGTGGGAGGGAAAGGGAGATAGAAGGGAAATTGCATGGTAATGGAAGGAGACCCTCAGGGTTATACAGTGGAGGGGGTAGAGAGAGAGGAGGGGAGGGGAGGGGAGAGGTGGGGAGGGGGGAAGGTGGAGGATGGGAAAGGCAGCGGAGCACAACAGACACTAGTATGGCAATATGTAAATCAATGGATGTGTAACTGATGTGATTCTGCAATCTGTGTATGGGGTGAAGGTGGGAGTTCATAACCCACTTGAATCAAAGTGTGGAATATGATATGTCAAGAAATTTGTAATGTTTTGAACAACCCACAATAAAAAATTAAAAAAAAAAAAAGATGATGTGACTCAAAGAAGAATCAAAAAATCAGAACCCTAGAAAAATGGAAGCTCAAAAACGTAGAGGTGGGGCTGGGGATATACTCAGTGGTAGAGCACTTGCCTGGCATAAACAAAGCCCAGATTCAATCCCCAGCACCACATTAAAAAGAAAAAATGTAAGAAAGAAAGATTAAAAAAAAAGTAGATCACTAAAAAAGAAAGGAAGAAAAGAAAGCAGAGATTGGCAGATGCTTTATTTGGCATGAGTCTAATCACCAAGGTGGTGCTTGCTGGATCTAACCACAACCAGGTGAAGTGGTCTTCAAGATTACTTCCTCATTAATTCTTTAGTAGATGACAGAAGCTGCTTTTCTAAACCAAGCTAGAAAGTGGATCTCTGAATAGAGGGTTGGTAGAACTGCATTTTGATGAGAGTGTAAAGTTGATTCAGTTACAAATTTGAGTATATCTATTATATATGTGCTATATGCTTTTGCAGGAGGGTACCAGGGATGGAACTCAGGGGCACTCATCCACTGAGCCACATCCCCAGCCCTATTTTGTATTTTATTTAGAGACAGGGTCTCACTGAGTTGCTTAGTGCCTTGCTTTTGCTGAGAGTGGCTTTGAACTTGAGATCCTCCTGCCTCAGCCTCCTGAAGCGCTGGGATTATAGGCGTGTGCCACTGCAACTGGCTGCTATGTGCTTTTACATAATGCATTTTTTACAAATGTCATATGTATTTATACACAAACACTTACCAATGAGATATATAGAGAGAAAGAGAGGAAGAGAGACATTTTTACTAGTGGTTCCTAGATCTAGAGAACTTTGTCGCGTTCCTCACGACTAAAACACTTGGGTCACTTCAGGTGAATTGGGCTGCACAAAATAATCACACAAGAGACAGAGATACCTTTTTCTTTGGGGTCCTGTGATGACTCCTCTGATCTCAAGGGTCCACAGAAAGAGAGAGTGAGAGAAAGCACTTGCTGAACCCTTTTATTGAGGAGAAGCCAATCAAGAATGAGCCAAGGAGCCAGGTTTCAGGGGATTGAGTCTAGCTTCATGATGTCTGTCAGCAGGTTGATTGACAACTAGGAAGGCCACACCCAAAGGCAGAGCAAGAGAAGGGGATACACAAAGGGCGTTTCCTTGGAACAGTCTATCCCAAACAGGGCAAAGGGGTAGTATTACAGAGGAATAGGTGAGTATAGCTCAACTCCATGGGTGACACGCCTACATCTGAAGACACGCCCTCAACTTCCTGGTCCGGGACCACAGTCCAGGTCACTACAAAATGTAGTGACCAGTCAAAGCCTCTTGCTTCATGATGGAAGGCGCGAATCATTCAGATTGGCTCCCCACAGAACTTATTTGACTTATATGGTGCTTTGTGGTGCACACTGCACTATTAATTTTTTGCTCTCTTTAACAATATTGTTAAGTCCCTTGAAGGCAAGAACTATGTCTTTAGCTTGTTGCATTGACTGAGTCAACAATGACAATTTTTTTGTTGCTTATGATAAAAATACACGTATATGTATACACACATATATTTGTTGTGTTCGGCTAATATCAGGCATAAATTAGAAACTTGAATTAAGATTATACGTTCTAGGGCTGAAGTTGTAGCTCAGTGGCAGAGCACTTACCTAGCACGTGTGAGGCACTGGGTTTGATACTCAGCACCAAATAAAAATAAATTAATTAATTAAATAAAGGTGCCTGGGTTTGTGGCTCAATGGTAGAATGCTTGCCTAGCATGTGCAAGGCACTGGGTTAGATTTGCAGCACCACATATAAATAAACAAAAATAAAGTTCTATCAACAACTAAAAAATAAAAAATTATATATTTGATTTAGTGTTTGTAGCTTTTATGGGCTAGCCTGATAAATTATTTTCATTCCTATTACATTGTTTACAGTGTACATGAGACATTTTATTAATGGACATGAATTTATGTACTTAGCCTTAATACTTCTTAAGGAATGTGATGGTGCACTAGCATAGTGTTTAAGTAAACTTTTTCACCACTGTGACTTCAGCTAACATTCTTTTTGAACTACAAAGCCCTAAAATATTCCAAGTTCTTCTACAGTCAAATTGCAAATTCATGCCAGGTGCGTTAGTGCCTAGCACAAGGCTGAGGCAGGAGGATTACAAGCTGGAGGCCAGCATCAGCAACTTAGCAAGGCCTTTATCAAGTTAGTGAGACCCTGTATTAAAATAAGAAATAAAAGGGGTTGTAGTTCAGTGGTAAAGCATCCCTGGGTTCAATTCCTAGTACAAAATCAGCACAGGGGTAAAAATCCAAAGAATTGTTTAGCCAGATTAATCCTGCTTTTACAAGAAAATTAAACTGAAATCTTCGTAAATTAATTGTCAACACTTTATCATGTATAAAATCCACATTTGTCAGACTGCAAGTTAGGAACCCTCATTCTGTAAGAGACCATGAAAGAGAAGTTACTGTAAAAAGAAGACTACCTGTTGAGATGAAATGTTTCTTTAGGATGATTAATTAAGTCATAGCACCCATGGCTAAACCTTCATTGTGCTCCCACTACATGGAAGGTACTCTTTATACATTATCCAATTTAATCCTATATGTTAGATTCATCCATCAGTTTTATATGAAAGAAAAGAAAAAGGGTTCAGAGAGATTGAGCAATTTTTTCAGGTTTGCCTACTTACCTAGTGCCAAGAAAGACCTGGACACAAGGTCTTGTACCATCTGTGGCCGACACCCCTACCCCCCCACTCTATCTCTTTCAATGCTGGGGATCAAATCCAGGGCCTTCCCCATGCTGAGGACATTCTCTATCACTAAGCTACAAACCCAGCCCCAACATCTCTATTTTTGTCTGCTAACAGTATAGGAATTTTCTTTTGAAAACAACCCCTCTCTCACTGTTCTTCACAGTGGGCATATGATCTAAGCCTGCTCAAACAGAATATCATATCCCCTTTTGCTAAATTAAGTTTATGACACAGGAAAGACATTGAGCCTCAGTACCTTAACTTCTACTAGGGCTTTCAGCTAAGATGTGCTCTATATGTTCTGATCTTGCTAATCCAGGATGTAAAAGAGCTTTCCTGAGCAATGAAGCAACACAGAAAAAAAAGGACTCAAAAGATGGAGAGCGATTTCTAGCATCATTTGAGTATTTAGATCAAGTTGAATTGGAATTATATATGAGTCATTAAGAGTAGAATCATCTGGAGTGTGGAAAAGAGAACAATGATGAGTATCAAGGAATAATAATCGGTTCAGTTGGGACCCTGGAAAAGAGAGGCTCAATTCAGCAAAAAACAAAACAAAAACTTAGTTGGATACAGTGGCACATGCCTGAAATTCCAGTGACCCTGAGGGTTGAGGCAAGGTGGATGGTAATTCAAGGACAACTCTGGATAATTTAGTGAGGCTCTGTCTCAAAATAAAATTTAAAAATGTCTGGGAGCCAGGTATAGTGACATATGCCTGTAATCTACTACTTGGAAGTCTGAGTCAGGATGATTACAAATTTGGGGCCAGCTTAAGCTATTTAGCAAGACCTGTCTCACAGTAAAAAATAGAAAGAGCTGGGGATGTGTCTCAGTGATAGAGGGCTACTGGGTTCAATCCCTAGTTCACACACACACACACACACACACACACACACACACGAGAGCCCTGCGTATGTAGCTCAGTTGTAGAGTGCCTGCCTAGTGTGTACAAGGTCCTAGGTTTAATCCTCAGTACAAAAAAAAAAAAAAAAAACAACGATTACTTAGTCTGGAGGAACTAAAGGAACTGAAGCCTGGAGAAGTGCAGCAACTTATCCAAGCATACCCACACAGTTTGCAGCACAGACAGAATTAGAATCCAGGTCTCTGATTTAGTTCAGGGCTACTTCTTATATACCAGATTGGCTCTTTCTTTATAGAAAGTCTGAGAAGTGGAAAAACTTCAAGATGGAAAGGTAAGAGCCAGCTAACAACTGAAGATTAATCGAGTCACATAAATTGCCTCTAAAGTAGTATTTATAGGTCAGAATATTTCAGTTTGAAAGCCAGACTTTACCCACTATTGATTTCTGCACTTTTGAAGAATACAGTAACTATGCAGGGCAGAGGTTCACTTCAGTTTTCTTCTGCAGACGTGAACAGCACTTAACTTGGTATTGCAGAGCAGTACCTGCCTCTGATCTAGCAGAAGCCAAGACTTCACTGGCCTCACCTTCTGTAGGACCTAGACACAGAAGTCCAGGTCTCAGACTGAAGGAGGTTTTTTTTCTGCAGCAATAAGGATATCAGCTGTGTGGCTTTAGGAGCAGAAGAATCGGAGGTAATTAGTGAAGTAGGTTGTTAAGAGTCCCTAGAAGGGACTCCACTGCCAACCAAAAAAACAGACCCTGGGACAGCTTCTGACATTCCAGAAATAGTAAATAATTTCTTAGGGTTAAACTTTGTCCCCCTCTATCTGGTCTGCCTGCCCATGCCCTTGAGTGAACTTCCTCATCTCGTTGACTAGTGAAAATTGTTAATCCTAGAGGTTGAGAGAGTTGCATGGGGACTGTCCCTGCATCACATCCCAAGTCAGGGCATTGCAAAAGGAAGACAGAGAAGCTTGCACAACTGGTATGTCACAAATGCTTGATTCAGACCAACAGTGCCACCTACTTATTCATCAGCTCCCCTTAGCAGCTTGTCCAAACACCATTTTCCTCAAGCTCCTGCCCTTTCTTCCCCATTTCTGTTTGCAGAATCCAAATGTTCCTGCCTTCCACAATGAGTCAATGGCATTGCTCTGCAAGACTAGAAGAATATAGGAATTATGAATAGGGAACTAGGGTCCTGGGGAGATTGAGGAGGGAAATGGACACAGTCTAAGGCAGCTGTAGCAGCATTTTCTTGACATATATCAACTCTTTTTTTTTTTTCTTTTTTGTAACTGGGGCTTGAACCCTGAGGCAGTTTACCACTGAGCTACATCCCTAGCCCTTTATTTTTATTTTTTTAGCTGTAGATGGACACAATATCTTTATTTTTATATGGTGCTAAGGATAGAACCCGGTGACACACATGTGCAAGGCAGCACTCTACCTCTGAGCTACAACCCCAGCCCCATTCACAGTCCTTTTGATTTTTAGTTTTGAGATAGGATCTGCACCTGGCATATATGGACTCCTAAAAAATCATATGACCTTTACATTCCCCTTCAAAATCTATCATTATCTGTTTTAACATAAAAATAATATTTGAAATAAAGTTTCAATGAAATTGCAATCCTTGTGGGGTGCAATGGTTCATGCATATAATCCTAGTGGCTTGGGAGGCTGAGGCAGGATTGAGAGTTCAAAGCCAGCCTCAGCAACTTAGTGAGATCTTTTTTTTTTTTAATATTCTTTATTTTATTTTTATGTGGTGCTGAGGATCGAACCCAGTGCCTCACGCATGCTAAGCCAGCTCTCTACCGCTGAGCCACAACCCCAGCCCAACTTAGTGAGATCTTAAGCAACTCAGCAAGACCCTGTCTCTAAGTGATCTACTACTGGAAGTAGTTTTTGTTTTGAGACAAGGTCTTGCTAAATCACTCAGACTGGCCTTGAACTTGTGATCCTTCTCTAAGTAAAATATTTTTTTTTAAATGCTGGGGACGTGTCTCAGTGGCTAAGAGCCCCCTGGATTCAATCCCTGGTACAAAAAAAAAAAAAAAAAAGCAATATTTGATTTTTAAAAATTTAACAAAATTTCAAGTGAAATTGTCAATATTGTGATCTAAGGAAGATATGCCATTTTATTCTGTGGTTTCAAGTATCTGTAGCACCTTTTACTTTTCCTTTTTTTCCTTTCAACAAATATTTATAAAGTACCTACTATATACCAAGCACATAGGAAGATACATAGTAGTGAGTTCCTCAGGGAGTCTGGAGTAAGATGGGAAATTGGGAAAGTAGGAATCGTCCAGGGGAGGCAAACCAGAGGTGATGGATGTAGAGAAAGGTCACCCAAGTATATACAGCCCAAGAATGAACAGATGACCTATAGATGATGAGTTGGTTTCCTTCTGACATCCCGGGGGTCCTGATCAGAATCCTTCCTCTTAAATCTATACTTTCCAGTATTCTCCTAGCCTATGCATAGCAGTGCCAGTGTGAGTCAGGAAAACAGGAATCCTCCTCAAGTTAAACTATCCACCTCCCACTTCCTACATACACATGCAACTAATCACCAAGTTCAGAATGACTTTCACATCTATCCATTCCTTTCCAACTTTGTTGCCCCATCCTGGGCTAATCAGCTGTAATTGGCCTCACAGTATTCTCTCCATGGCAGCTCATCTATGAATGGTAAAATGCAAATGTGATCATGTAATTTCCATGCAAAATAACATCCCATTTAAAAAATACCATTTAAAAATGGTATTGGGATTGAACTTAGGTGTACTCTATCACTAAGATATATCCCCAGCCGTTTTAGTTTTTGTTTTGAAACAGGGTCTTGCTAAGTCACTCAGACTGGCCTTGAACTTGTGATCCTTCTCCTGTCTCAGCCTCTGGGATTACCTGCATGCACCACTGGTATTTTCTATTTCACTTTTTGTGTGACTTTCTTCAGTTTACCAAACATGTCATGCTTCTTCTTCTTTTTTTAAAAAATATTTATTTCTTAGGTGTAGATGGACTCAACACAATGCCTTTATTTTTATGTGGTGCTGAGGATCGAACCTGGGTCCCACTGGTGCTAGGCAAAGCACTCTACCGCTGAGCCACAATCCCAGCCCCATGCTTCTTCTTTTCTTAGGACCCACATCAGCAGTGCCCAGTGCCTGATATGCTTTCCATTCTCCCCACTTTGATCCTTCTGGCTTTCCTCCTTCTTCTCACTTTTTGTCTTATACATTTTCATTCTGCAGTGCTCATTTCCAACATCTCTTTCCATAAAAAAATTTCCAAGACTCTTCACCCACAATTACGTTAAATCTCTCTGTGCTTCTCATCAGAAGCATTTATTACAACTTCAATTAAATAATCAATATAGGCATTGAGAAAAGTCCATAATAAGAAATATGTACAGAAGAAAATAAAATGAAAGAGAAAAATGGGAACAACTGTGGATAAAATACACATGGATAATAAAACTTGAGAAAAGATCTTCTTAAGTTCCTCAGAGAGACAAGGGAATATATTGTAACCATGAGAAAAGAACATGATACTACCAAAAGAAACATTCAGAAAGAACTAAACAGAGTACTTGAGAATTAAAAGTGTGATACTGGAAATGAAAAAACTCCTAGAAGAATGAAAGATAAAGTTAAGAAATCTCCCCCCCAAAAAAGAGAATAGAATGAAAAAAAAAATAGAATTAGAAAAGATGAGACACTCATGAGACCAGTGCAGGAGAGCCAACATCAAAATAATGAAAGGGAACACTAAGAAAGGAAAGAAAATCATCAAATAAATAATGAAATAAATATTCTCAAAACCAAAAAACATGGGCTGGGGATATAACTCTGTTGATAGAATGCTTGCCTAGCGTGGCATGAAACCCTGGATTCAATCCCCAGAAACAACCACACACACACACATACACACACACACACACACACACACACCAAAAAACAGGGCGGGAGTTGTAGCTCAGTGGTAGAGTGCTTGCCTAGCATGTGTGAGGCTCTGGCTTGGATTCTCAGCACCACATACAAATAAATAAAAAATAAAGGTCCATCAACAATTAAAAAACAATAAAAAAAAACAACAAAGAAACAAAAACATGAGTAGTCAGATTGAAGGATTCATGGAATTCCCAGAACAAAATAAAAGGGCTGAGGATGTGGTTCAGTGGTTAGGTACCCTTGGGTTTACTCTCTGGTACAAACAAACCAAAAAAAAAGAAAGAAAGAAAGAAAGAAAACAGATCCACATCAAGCAACATCAATGGACTGTGGGGGGTGGTGCACGCTTGTAATCCTAGCAGTTTGGGAGGTTGAGACAGGAGGATCACAAGTTCAAAGTCAGCTTCAGCAAAAGCAAGGCACTGAGCAACTCAGTGAGAAAACCTGTCTCTAAATAAAATACAAAATAGGGCTGGGGATGTGGCTCAGTGGATGAGTGCCCCTGAGTTCCATCCCTGGTACCCGCCCCCCCCACCCCCCCCAAAAAAAAGCTAGGGATGTAGATCAGTAGTAAAATACTCCTAGGTTGTATGTCCAGTACTGCGAGGGGGGGAGACAATGGATCGATGCTACCAAAATTTGAAGGAAAAATTATTTCAAACTGGAATTGGATACTTAGCTAAACTAACCATCAAGTGTGAGGGATGAGTAAAGGTATTATCAGATGGGCAAAGTCTCAAATTTATCTTCCATGTATCCTCTAAGAAAGCTCCTGGAAGATACATTTCACCAAAATTAGAGAGTCTACCAAGAAAGAGGAAAACATAGATACAGAAAATAGGAGATTCAGTGCAGAAGAGAAGAAAGGGAATTCCCTACAGGATAGTGAAGGAGGATTACAGGAACAGAGCTGTAAACAGAGAGGGAAACTGGCACATACTGCTTCATATCAGGAAGTTCTGGGAAAGAATTTATTTTTGGGGGGGAGTAGGTGAAGTGGATACATTAATTTATGTGTCTGAACACTTAAGTAGAGAATTAAAAACTAGTAAAGTAACAGTGGTAATTGGCAATCAGTCCATAGAAAACTGAGCAAATACAGCTACATAATGAGCTGCACACTCATGCATAACAGGTGCAGGGAGAGACATTTTAGCAAACTGGCTAAGGGAATGGCTCCTAGAGTGGGACCACGGGATTTAAATTCCAAGCCAGTTATTAGCCACATTGGTCTTTGGCACATTACTTGATGTCTGTGTGCCCCAGTATCCTTGCCTGTGCAATAGAATGACATTAATGGGATTACTGTAAGAATTAAATGGATTAATATGAACAGTGAGCCTAGAATAGTATATAATATACCCAGTGATATATAAGGATAAGCTATTCGTTTAGTCATTTTTTTTTCCTTCTATGACCAAAAGTCCCAACAAGAACAATTTTAGAGGAGGAAAAGTTTATTTAGGATTCATGGTTTCAGAGGTCTCAGTCCATAGATGACTGGCTATGTAGCTCTGGACCCAAGGTGAGACAGAACATCATGCTGGAAGAGTGTGGCAAAGGAAATTAGCACAGGAGATGGTCACTAGGAAGCAGAGAAAAAGAGACTCCTCACCAGGTATAAAATATATATGCCACAAAGGCACGCCCGCAATGACCCACCTCCTCCAGCCACACCCTACTTGTTACAGTTAGCACCCAGTTAATCCCCATCAAAAGATTAATGCACTGATTAGGTTACAGCTCTCAAAATCCAATCATTTCATCTCAACTATTTTGCATTGTCTCACACATGAGATTTTTGAGGACACCTCATATCTAAACCATAACAGTTATTATTGCATGTAATTACAATTATGTAAACATTGGTCTTTTTTAGTTGTTTGCTTTTTTTGGTGGTACTGAGTATTGAACCCAGGGATGCTTTGACATTGAGTCACATCCCCAGATCCTTTTATTTTTTTTATTTTAAGACAGGGTCTTGCTAAGTTGCCCAGGCTGGCCTTGAACTTTTGATTCTCCTGTCTCAGCTTCCTGAGTCACTGGGATTACAGGCTTGAACTACTTGTGCCTGGCCACAAACGTTGATTATTAATCTCACAAGGGCAGGGACTGTAGCTCATTGGTAGAGCACTTGTCTAGCACATGTGGGTCCTGGATTTTCTTCTATGACCAAAAGTCCCAACAAGAACAATTTTAGAGGAGAAAAAGTTTATTTAGGATTTATGGTTTCAGAGGTCTCAGTCCCCAGTACTACAGGAGGTGGGGGGACTTGATTATTTTTTTTTATATTTATTTTTTAGTTTTTGGTGGACACAACATCTTTATTTTATTTTTATGTGGTGCTGAGGATCGAACCCAGCACCCCGTGCATGCCAGGCGAGCACGCTACCGCGAGCCACATCCCCAGCCCTAGGGACTTGATTATTCATTGCACCAAAATTTTAACCATATTAGGAAAAGGGGGTAGTGGGATTTGAGCATACATGTATGGGAACCTGGAGGAAGGGGTGGATCTCCATTTTTCTATAGTGGAAGGACAGTAAACTCCTAACAGTCAAAAATCCAGAAGTAGCAATACATGCTTATTATTCGAAATAATATGCCAAATGTGGAAATATGATATGGAAGTAAGTGCCAAAATAGTTAGCTAAAATTAGTGAAAGTGGTTTCTTTTGGATATGGAGAAATGGAAGAAGTGAGTATAGATTGCTGTTCTTTGTCAAATCTTTGTAACAAAGCTCTATAAGATGGTATAACTCTGTAAAAACTAAAATCATTATTTATATGACTAGGTATTTAGTGTCCATCTCCCCATGAGCAGCACACATTCTCAGTAGGCAGAATCTAGCATTGTGAACTCTCCTCTGAATTCTGGCATCCTGGAAAGTCTAGGCACCTAGAGGTGCACATTAAATCTTTGAAGAAGGAAATCTTTAAGGGAATTTATGCTTTGAAGAGACTACTTGCAATTGAATGGGAGTTTGCACAAGCTAATCTTTGATCCCTGCCAATTCTATTGTTCTAACCTACCTTCAGTCTTATTTCAACTTCTCTCTCCCCGCTTCTCTCTTCCTTCCCCTCTCCTTCTCTCTCTCTCTCCCCTTTCTCCCTTCCCTCCTCTCCCCTCTTCTCTCCACCTCCCCCTTTCTCTCTTCCCTCCCTTCCCCTCCCCTCCCTTCCCCCCACAACTTATGTGGTACTGGATATTAAATCCAGAGGCATTTTACCACTGAGCTACATCTTCAAAATGTATTACTACTACTACTACTACTGCTTCTATCTATCTATCTATCTATCTATTTATTTATTTATGTTAAGACAGGATCTTGTTAAGTTTCTAAGGATCTCATTAAGTTTCTGAGGCTGGTCTCAACTTGAAATCCTCTTGCCTCAGCCTCCCAATGTGGTCATGCATCACCATGACCAGCCATCCCCAGCCCTTCTTATTTTGTGTTTTGAAACAGGGGCTCATTAAATTATCTGGGTTAGCCTCAAACTTGCAATTCTCCTGTATCAACATCACTAGTAGTTGGGATTAAGGTGTGCATTATAGTGCCCTACTTGGTCTTAATTTATCTTTCTCTATCTTACTTTTTTTTTTTTTTTTTTTTTTTTTTTTTTTT
>NW_025999891.1:1538742-1563542 GCF_001458135.2 Marmota marmota marmota
CTTTTTTTTTTTTTTTTTTTTTTTGGTGGGTGGCTAGGAATTTAACCCAGGGCCACTGGTTTGGTTGCTGTGAATGATTCATAATAATGTCAGTTAGTATTTTCTCTTCAGATCTGTTCTGGTTTTGTCACTTTCCTACTCATCTGAGCTTCATCAGAAAGACTAAGTGTGAGCTGTTAAGCAATCCTGAAAGAAGTTCCATATTCTTTAAGCCTTAGTTTCTTCATTTAAAAATTTCATTTATAGGCCTGGCACGGCAGTACAGACCTGTAATCCCAGCAATTTGGAAAGCTGAGGCAGGAGGATCACAAGTTTGAAGTCAGCCTCAACAACTTAGTGAGATCCTGTCTGAAAATAAAAAAACAAACAAACAAACAAAAAAAATGCCTGGGAATGTTGCTCAATGGTTGAGCACTTACCTACTTACCTACCACTAGGACTCACCCTGAAATTGATCCCCAGTATGGCTAAGAGAGATAGAGATAGAGATAGAGGGAGAGAGAGAGAGAGAGAGAGAGAGAGAAAGAAAGAAAATAGTACAGATATAATGTATACATGTGTGGAACCATTACATGATACCCCATTAATATGTAATTTTTATGTTTTTATGTACCATTTTAATAATGAATAATGAAAAAAATGAAAACAGTACAGAGAATTCCTACATACCCTCTACTCAGCTTAACTTCTTACATAACCGTAGTATAACAATCAAACCAGGAAATTGACATTGTATCATACTTTTTTGTTTTCTTTTGTTTTAGTTGTAGTCGGACACAATACCTTTATTTTATTTATTTTTACGTGGTGCTGAGGATCAAACCCAGGGCCTTGCACATGCTAGGCTAACGTTACACCACTGAGCCACAACCCCAGCCCTGTGTCATATTTTAAAAAATTATTTTAATTGTATATGGACACAATATATGTATTTATTTTTACGTGGTGCTGAGGATTGAACCCAGGGCCTTGCACCTGCTAGGCAGTATTCTACCACTGAGCTACAACCCAGCCCTGCAACACACTCTTAGTGAAACTACAGACCACATTAAGATCTCACCAAGAGCAATGTTTGAATGTCTGGCACATAGTGAAACTTACACAGGTGGTATTTTTTTTTTTTTTTTTTTAGGATCTCACTACAATGACTGTGATAATGTTGATGCTAGACTGTTGCCAGGCTGATCTGCTGGCTGTTTCAAGAGAATGCCATGTTCATTCCTCCTTCTAAATTATTATTCTAGGGGCTGGGGATACAGTTCAGTGGTAGAGACCTTGCCTAGCATGCTGTGAAGCAATGACAAAAATAAATAAATGCATTCTAACTCCTAGTTTTTGCCACCTGGAATTAGTTAATTGCTTTCTTTTCATTTACCTGTATCAAATCCTTCACATCCACCCATCTCCATCAAATCTTTAATAATTTCACTTTCCCATTTTTTCTTTTGGTCCCCCTTTTGCAGGCTGAAGATTAAATACTGGGTCTTGGGCATGCAAGGTAAGGGCTCTGCCCCTGAGTTATATTATATCCCCAGTCTTTTTTTTTTTTTTTTTTTTTAAGNAAATCGGCCAGCTCTGGCTCAAGATGGAGCATTTTGAAAAACTTATGTTTTTGAAAGTGAATCTTCCCTTGATACACTTTCAGTATTGAGCTCACGATGGAGCTGCCAGATGAGAGATAGTGCTCTTTGTAGTGCTGGCTGGCCATCATCTCAGGGCTGTGGCCTGCCTAGTGGGGCCATGTGGGACACCAGGCCAGTGTCAGAGGCCACCCGGAGGCTTGCAATGCAATGTCACATGTGCTTTACTCCTCTCAGGACGGGTCACAGTGTGTTTGAAAGTCCACTAGAAGCAGCAGTCCACTTAGGAAGTGGGATGATCAGGTTTTAATTCATAGCTACAATGTTTTTTTTTGTTTGTTTGTTTTTTTGTTTTTTTTTTTTTTTTTTTTTTTTAAGAGAGAGAGAGAGAGAGAGAATTTTTTTAATATTTATTTATTTTTTTTTAGTTCTTGGCAGGCACAACATCTTTGTATGTGGTGCTGAGGATCGAACCCGGGCCGCACGCATGACAGGCTAGCACGCTAGCCCTTGAGCCACATCCCCAGTCTTTACTCCTATATTTTCTTCTAAGATCTTTACAGTTTCAGTTCTTACTTAGAGGTCTATGATTTATGTTGAGTTAACCTTTGTGACTGGTGTAAGGATGTGTAGTCATTGCCAGAGAGGAAAGTGGAATGGAAGAGAGACATCCACCAATGAAGCTCCCCAAGGAATTTTTCTAGGCTCACTGATTAACTGTCACTGGTTAACTCCTACCTGAGTTCGCAAGGAGGAGGAGGAAGCTGGGGGTGGGAGTGGAGGGTGCACCCAGGGACTCACACCTGCTAGGCAAGCACTCTATCCCTGAGTTAAAACCCCAGCTTTGCAGGTTGGATTAAATGCCCTCCTGGGGAATTCCCACCACACCGCATTGCGAAAACCAAAGTTTTTGACCGCTTTCCTGCTACTCCGTGAGCTCAATGAAGTTGTCTTTTTCTCTGATATTCTAAATCCTTGGTACCCGATGGGCACTCAATAAAGGATGATGGAATGAATGAATGTTATAAACAAAGGACTGATTGACTTGGAGGTAGTACTGCATATCAAGTTTGCATTTATGAGAATAGACACAGAACAATATACAGTGTTGACAAGTTTATTAATATTCTGATGTCTTTGGTTGCTTGCAAGGTAACACGGAAGAGCAATTATTTATTAAGTTCTACTAGAGGCCTGGGAAGCAGCCTTGGAAACGCGCTAGGCGGGGCCGACCCCGCCACACCTCCTGGCTCAAATTCTTTCCGCTTATAGACCCGCCCCCTCCGGCTCAGCTTCCAACTCTAATTGGTTTTCTCGCTTATCCATCTGAGCACGTCGGCGCCTATTGGGTCAACTTTTACACCCTAGTTGCGCACTTCCCGGCGTTGGGAACGCGGAGCGGACGTAGGCTTGCCGCCATTGCGCTGAGGAGAAAGTGGCTGTCTGTGTGAAGGGCTGCGGGGTGCGTGGTGGGCTTTCGGAGCTGGGCTGCGGGAGGCGTGGTTGGGGTCGGGCTGAACGGTCGGAGGGGTTGAGCCACGTCAGGCTGAACGTACTGTTAGCGAGGCCGGAGTGTAGGCCGTGGGGTCTCTCCGGACGCGTTCCAGGGGTGCTTTTTGAGGGCCCGGGCCTAGCTCGTTAATTTTTGTTTCCCGCCGCTCCCCAGATACTCCGGGCATGGCCGGAGTATTTCCTTACCGAGGGCCGGGTAACCCAGTGCCCGGCCCTCTAGCCCCGCTGCCGGATTACATGTCAGAGGAGAAGCTGCAGGAGAAAGGTGAGTGAGTAATGAGTGGGAGCTGCTCACGGGGACCGGGGACCGGAGACCCGGCGGGTATGCGCACTCGCGCAAGCTGATTTGAACCTATCCTCTTAAAAATAAGAGCATGTCATCAGGTGTCAGCTCCTTGTTAGCCCCATTTAATTTCATTTAGTCAAGTTATTTTAAGAGTCTCATTTGCAGGTGCTGATCCAATGGGGAATGTAATTGTGATGGAGAGAAGGCTCCTGTCTCTGTAGGGTTTAAATTGCTTTGACAGAGAAGGACAATAAAAACCCTAAATATCTAACAAATATGCCAGTTAGTGGTAAATGCGATGGGGGGGGGCGGAATAAAACGGAGTAAGATAGCAAGATAATTAACAGGGAGTGCTGATCTCTCACAAGGCCTGATGGAGCTTACCCTACTGCAAGAGTGGGGGATAATTAGGCTAAGAGTGTGCAGTCCTTTAAACTGAGATGCTTTTGTAGCCAGAAAATGGCAGCAGTTGCAGGCCAAACGTTATGCAGAAAAGCGGAAGTTTGGATTTGTGGATGCTCAGAAGGAAGATATGCCCCCAGAACATGTCAGGAAGATCATTCGAGACCATGGAGACATGACCAACAGAAAGTTCCGCCATGACAAAAGAGTCTATCTGGGGTAAGCAACGTACTAAAATAATTTTATTTGGAGTTTGGCCTCTTTCTCTTATCTCTGTCCTACAGATTATAGACTTGGATAAGTCCTCTGTTTTCAGGACAGGACCATTCTTTGACAGCATGTCTTTGCAATTATAAGAGAAAGAAAATCACTGGGATTCTGTGATAATTTTCAGATCTTCCAATTGCAATTTATTGCTGATTTCTGTTTTTAATCTGGGATTGGCACTTTAGTTTGTTCTGTTGATGCCAATATAAAGTGCCCCTGTCATTGAGCAGGTTGAAGCCCATAAAGTGTGACACTTCATGCAGTCTAGCTGCCTGCATCTTCCTAGTGACCAAAATTCTGAGGTTTAGGGGATTTAACTCCTGAGATCTTTGAACTGTTGTTTTTCTGTGCCTCAAGAACAAATTGTTGAACAAATCTCTGTTTCATTTGGAGACAAATGTTAACCACTAATGAACAAGTCTAAGCTAGACATGAAAGTTAAAGAAAAAAATTTTTTTTCCAGTGCTGGGAATGAACCCAGGGTCTCATGCATGCTAGGCAGTCACTCTAACACTTACATTTTCAGCCCCTGGGTCGTGTCTAATCCCAACTACTCAGGAGGGTGAGGGAGGAGAATCACAAGGTCAAGATCAGCCTAAGCAACTTAGGCCCTAAGCAAGTTAGTGAGATCTTGTCTCAAAATAAAAAATAAGGGGCTGGGGTTATGGCTCAGTGGTAGAGCACACGTCTTGCATGTGTGAGGCACTGGGTTTGATCCTCAGCACCACATAAAAAGAAATAAAGGCATTGTGTTCATCTACAACTAAATATATATATATATATATATATTTTTTTTTTTAATAATAAAAATAAATAAATAAAATGACTGGGGATGTAGCTCAGGGTGCAAGGTCCTGGGTTTAATCCCCAATACTATAAAAATAAGTAACTTTTAAAGAAAATTTTCCTAGGATTACAACATTAATACATACAGGTAATAATTATCTCCTTTCTGTAGGGTACAAGCTAGTGTTTTTTTTTTTTTAAAGAGAATTTTAATATTTATTTTTTAGTTATCGGCGGACACAACATCTTTGTTTTGTATGTGGTGCTGAGGATCGAACCCGGGCCGCACGCATGCCAGGCGAGCGCTCTACCGCTTGAGCCACATCCCCAGCCCCCAAGCTAGTGTTTTGATAGACATGAGACAAATAGTTTCAGTAAAGTATGGTGAATAATTTTTTATGGAAGGTTCAGAGGAATAGAATGTGAGATACCCTAAAAACTGTCTTCAGAGGGATAGCTATTGATTTCAGGGGACTTATTCCTAGTATTGTAGTACTGTGAAGTTTAAGAGGAAGATTGGCATGAGGTGAAGTTAGAGATTGGGAGTCAGGACTCCTAGTCATTGAGTGCCTGTGTGTTAAGTTGGGAAATTTGGACTATAAGGCACGATTTTCTGTGGAATGTGATAGTGTGATAACATGTTTCTTTTTGGCATGGGATAAGTAGCACAACACTTTGTCATTCCTAATAAGTCTTTTCTCTTTTTAATGTGATAGTGCCCTAAAGTACATGCCCCATGCGGTCCTCAAACTCCTGGAGAATATGCCTATGCCTTGGGAACAGATCCGGGATGTGCCTGTGCTGTACCATATCACTGGAGCCATTTCCTTCGTCAATGAGATTCCTTGGGTCATTGAGCCAGTCTATATCTCCCAGTGGGGGTGAGAAGGGCTAAATATGGTGTGTGGTATGGGGAGTGGTGGTTGGGGCACAGTGGGTGGAAACTGATGTATGATATTCTTGTTTTCTAGGTCAATGTGGATCATGATGCGTCGAGAAAAAAGAGACAGGAGGCATTTTAAGAGGATGCGCTTCCCTCCTTTTGATGATGAGGAGCCCCCCTTGGACTATGCTGATAACATTTTAGATGTTGAGCCTCTAGAAGCCATTCAGCTAGAGTTGGACCCTGAGGAGGATGCACCTGTGTTGGACTGGTTTTATGATCACCAGCCATTGAGAGACAGTAGAAAGTAAGGAGTGGGTGGATACCTATAAGAGTTCTGGAAACGGGGGTCCTTGAAGAACAAGAAATGGTATGGTTTGAAAACCTGCCTACTTGTTGTGGACTCCTTTTTTCCCCCCATAGGTATGTTAATGGCTCCACTTACCAGCGCTGGCAGTTCACACTGCCTATGATGTCTACTCTATACCGCCTGGCCAATCAGCTCCTAACAGATTTGGTGGACGACAATTACTTCTATCTTTTTGATCTGAAGGCCTTCTTTACCTCCAAGGCGCTTAATATGGCCATTCCTGGAGGCCCCAAATTTGAACCTCTTGTTCGAGACATTAACCTACAGTAAGTTGGAGAGAGATTTTAGGCACTTTGGGTAGAATGAAGATTAGACTTGTGTGTGTGTGTGTGTGTGTCTGTTGATTGAAACCAGGACCTTGTATGTACTAGGGAAATGCTCTTGTTTCTGAGCTACATTCTCAGTCCTTAAACTTGATTCTTGAGATTATGCTATAACTTCCAAATTAGTCTGCTTATCCTTGATTTTGTACTCTAGGGATGAAGATTGGAATGAATTCAATGATATTAACAAAATCATTATTCGGCAGCCTATCCGCACTGAATATAAGATTGCTTTTCCTTACCTATACAACAACCTTCCACATCATGTCCATCTCACCTGGTAAGAGAACTGAAGTGCATCAGTGGGAAAGGAAAAGGCTAATATTTAGGGTGGGCTAAGGCAGGATACTTTGGCTGACTCTTCCTTTCATTTTAGGTATCATACTCCTAATGTTGTGTTCATCAAAACTGAGGATCCTGATTTGCCAGCTTTCTACTTTGATCCTTTGATCAATCCAATCTCTCACAGGCATTCTGTCAAGGTGAGGAGGGACACTTTTTTGTTGAATTTTTTTTGAGATGCTGGAGATTGAACCCAGGACCTTGCTCATGCTAGGCAAGGGCTCTACTCAGCCCCAGCCCTAGAGAAGAGACACTTGGCCTCAGCTTTTAACAGAGAAAGTTTATGAGCTTAGCTATTACTAGATAAAAATGCAATTAGGGAGAGAGAGAGAGACATGGTTTCCATACTATTAAATGTTCCCCTTCAAACTATAGGTTAACTTGAGAATTTTATTTGGCTCAAAACAGGTTGCTATAAACTTGGGTTTTGTGATTATCTGTTTGGGCTTATTGTTACTCCTCTTGGGTTCTCTCTGTAGTCTATTCTTGTCTGTCTTATTGGGTTCTTTGTTTTTTTGAATCTTTTTTCCCAGAGTAACACACACAAGTTTATTGAAGGGATAGGACAAAGGAAAGGGAACACTCTCAAGGGAGAAAGTGGGTCCTCTCAGAGAGGAGAGAGACATTGTGCCTTTCCTGCACTCCAGTTTTATTGGGGACCCTCAGGTCCACCTCTTTACTTTTTTTTTTTTAAGTTCTAATTAGTTATACTGACAATACATTTTTGACACATCATACATAAGTGGAGTATAATTTCTCATTCTGATTGTTCATGATGTAGAATCACACCTGTTGTGTAATCATATATGTACATAGAGTATTAATGTCCAATTCATTCTACTATCCTTCCTACCCCCATACCATTTCCCCTCCCATCACTCCCCTCTGTCTAATCTTCTATTCTTCCCTAGCCCCCAGCCTCCTATTTTTTTTGGGGGGGGGGCAGGTACCGGGGATTGAACTCAGGGGCACTCAACCACTGAGCCACATCCCCAGCCCTTTTTTTTTTTTTTTTTTGAAAATTCATATTCATTTTATTGATTGATGAAGTTCAATCTCAGATGTATCATCCAGGCCTTTCTGATACTGTCTCTCTGAGGCTTTTCTTCGGTAGACATCATCTGGGCCCTGGAGAACATGCTCGGTTGAGGTTGTGGCTCTGGGTGCGATGGAACCAGGTGCGACTGAAGCTGAAGCCGCCCTGCCCGTCCTTGCTGGGCTCGGCGACCTAGGCGATGAGTGACCGCAGCCGAGTCACTGCCCGGCAGCTGCAAAAATTTGGGAGCTAAAGCTGACCTCCAGGCCTAGATCCCTGTGCAGCTCAGCCAATCAAACTGCTGCTGTTGAGACGCGCGTGCTCCTTGAGAAGGAGACCCAGCCCTATTTTAGAGACAGAGTCTTACTGAGTTGCTTAGCACCTTGCTGTTGCTGAGGCTGGCTTTGAAATTGCAATCCTCCTGCCTCAGCCTCCCAAGCCCCTGGGATTACAGGTGTGTGCCACCATGCCCCGCTCTGCCTCCCCCCACCCATTTTAAAAATCTTTAATGACATATTATCATACAGCCACTTAAAGTGTATAATTCTGTGGTTTTCAGTTTATTTTCAAGTCATGCTGCCAGCACCACAGGCAATTTAAGAACATTTCATCACACCAAAATGAAGCTCTTAGTAGTCACTTTCCATATTTCCCCCACCCCCATTTCCCTTGCCCTATACAACTACTGATCTACCTTTTTTTTTTTTTTAATTTTTTTTTTTTTTTTTTAAAGAGAGAGAGAGAATTTTTTAACATTTATTTTTTAGTTCTCGGCAGACACAACATCTTTGTATGTGGTGCTGAGGATCGAACCCGGGCCGCACGCATGCCTGGCGAGCGCGCTACCGCTTGAGCCACATCCCCAGCCCCTGATCTACCTTTTATCATGAATTTGTTTCTCTCTTCTGGACATTCATATATAAATTCATAGGTCATGTGGTCTTATGACTGACTTTGTATATTTAGCATGATGTTTTCAGTGTTCAGCTTTGTTCCATTGTGTGTATGTGTGTGTGTTTGCTGGTGGGGTCAGTTGAACCCAGGGCCTAGCAAGTGCTATACTAGTGAGCTACCGGCCCCATTGTAGTGTTTTTTTTTTGTACCAGGGATTGAACTCAGGGACACTCGACCACTGAGCCCCTTCCCCGGCCCTATTTTGTATTTTATTTAGACATATGGTCTCACTGAGTTGCTTAACACTTCTCTTTTGCTTAGGCTGGCTTTGAACTCACGATCCTCCTGTCTCAGCCTCCCAAGCCATTGTTGACATTACAGGCGTGCGCTACAACCCATTGGTTTTTTTTTTTTTTTTTTTTTTTAATTATACATGGGCACAGTATCTTTGTTTATTTATTTTTATGTGGTGCTAAGTGCTCTGCCATTGAGCCACAACCCCAGACCCCCTTGTGTTCTTAATATGAGCAGATTTTCCCCAAGATCAGACTTTAGAGCTTGGCCAGAAAGTGAAGAGTGTTGGTTTTTTTTTTTTTTTTTTTTTTTTAAGTTGTAGAGATGCACACAATACCTTTGTTTTATTTTTATTTATGTTGTGCTGAGGATCAAACTCAGGGCCCCACACGTGCCAGGCAAGCACTCTATCACTGAGCCAAACCCAGCCCTGTGACTGGTGTTTACTATACTAATAGGATTCCCTTCAGAGGTGTTTAGTGGTAAACCAGTTGGGATATGAGAAGAGATGCTTTCTTGGCTTCTTCTTTGCTCCTTTGGCCTCCATTGCCCTAGCCCTTTGGGCTTCACTTGTTTGGCACCTCAGTTCCCGTGGCAGGTGTAGCTCTAGTGCTTACCCTCTTAAATCTGTGCTCAGTTCAAACCTTTTGGGGTTTCATTTTTCAGAGCCAGGAACCATTGCCAGATGATGATGAAGAATTTGAGCTCCCAGAGTTTGTGGAGCCCTTCTTGAAGGACACACCCCTCTATACAGACAATACAGCCAATGGCATTGCCCTCCTTTGGGCCCCACGGCCCTTCAATCTTCGCTCTGGCCGCACCCGCCGGGCTCTGGACATACCCCTTGTCAAGAATTGGTACGGCTTCTTCTACTTAGGGGGATGGTAGTGGATATATAGGAGAAAAGACTTCATCTGGGCAGGCATGCAGCCTTTTTTCAAAGCTCTGGTGGGTTTGTTTTCCCAGGTATCGGGAGCATTGTCCTGCTGGGCAGCCTGTCAAAGTGAGAGTCTCTTACCAGAAGCTGCTTAAGTACTATGTGCTGAATGCCTTGAAACATCGTCCCCCTAAGGCCCAAAAGAAGAGGTAAGTTGCTCAAGGGCTCCTGCTCCAACTTTTGTTCCAGAGAAAATAATCAGTGCCTAATTCTTACTCCATTTTTTTATTGTTGCCCAGGTATCTGTTCCGCTCCTTCAAAGCTACCAAATTCTTTCAGTCCACAAAGCTGGACTGGGTAGAAGTGGGGCTTCAGGTTTGCCGCCAGGGCTACAACATGCTCAACCTTCTCATTCACCGTAAAAACCTTAACTACCTGCACCTGGACTATAACTTCAACCTCAAACCTGTCAAGACACTTACCACTAAGGTCTCACATTGGATCTTAGGGTTCTCCTGGGTTTAGGGATGGATGACTAGTTTTGTTTGGTATGTATCCATTTGGGACCATTACTTATTAATGCCCTTTCTGTTCTTGGTACTTTTAGGAAAGAAAGAAATCTCGTTTTGGGAATGCTTTCCATTTGTGTCGGGAAGTACTGCGTTTAACTAAGCTGGTTGTAGACAGTCATGTGCAATATCGGTTGGGCAATGTGGATGCCTTCCAGGTGAGGCTAGGAGTCCCCGAATCCTTCCCAAATGGGGAGGCTGGGTGAAGCTTTTGCTGACCATAGAACTGGCTCAGGTTCATAATCTGATGGGGCAATTGTATTGCAGCTGGCAGATGGATTGCAGTACATATTTGCCCATGTGGGGCAGCTGACAGGCATGTATCGTTACAAATACAAACTGATGAGACAGATCCGCATGTGCAAGGACCTGAAGCATCTCATCTATTACCGCTTCAACACGGTGAGATCCTGTCCTTACTAACTACTTCCTTAGTTCTTTTTTCATTTTTATATCTAGTCAGGGCTCTTTACTAGGGATATATTCAGAGAGAGAGTATGAGTGTCATTATTGCCCTCACTTTGTGAATCTCAACACTTCCCCCCCAAACCTACTTTTAAGTCTGAATAGGGAGTCTCAGTCACTGACTTCTTCAGAGTTTTTCGTTTACTTCCATTTTAGATGTTGATATTCCATAGTTTTTTTAGATGTTGATATTCCATAGTTTTTTTCTTTTTAACGTCCACTTCCCCACTTTATCACTGTTTTCTTTTGTTATTTAATTGAAATGCTAATTTGTATTCTTGACTTCTGCTTGTATCTAGGGTCCTGTGGGGAAGGGCCCTGGCTGTGGCTTCTGGGCTGCTGGCTGGCGTGTCTGGCTGTTTTTTATGCGTGGGATTACTCCTTTGCTAGAGCGATGGCTAGGCAATCTCCTGGCCCGGCAGTTTGAAGGTGAGTGGTCTTTGTCCAGCATTTCCCATTATTGCTTCAAGGGTAAATCATGTGTGCTTCTTTCTTATCTGTTCCCTGCCCTTGTAGAGAATCCCTTCACACTAGGTTGCTTCTAAATCCCATTATCAAATGAATTCGTCCTGTGATGTGCTGTTTATTGGGTTTCTCTCTGGGGCTTTAAGATTGTCATGTATTTGTAAGAGTACAAATTTCTCAGATGCATGGTTGTGAATATCTGAAGTAGCTTGTCTTTTTGTATGTGCTGGGCATATGGATGCTCTGTTAATACCAATTTCCATCACTTTGGATCACTCCACTTCTAGGCCGACACTCAAAGGGGGTGGCAAAAACAGTAACGAAACAGAGAGTGGAGTCACATTTTGATCTTGAACTTCGGGCAGCTGTGATGCATGACATTCTGGATATGATGCCTGAGGGTATCAAACAGAATAAGGCCCGGACAATCCTGCAGCATCTCAGCGAAGCCTGGCGTTGCTGGAAGGCCAACATTCCCTGGAAAGTAGGTTTCTCTCCTACTCCCAAGAAGGCATAGATATCTATCTTCCTGGGGTTAGGAGTACCACTCCCAGGCACCGTTAGGGGCTGTCTGACTTCTGTCACATTCTCAGGGTACCTTTTACATGTTCAGGTCCCCGGACTGCCAACACCCATAGAAAATATGATCCTTCGATATGTGAAAGCCAAGGCTGACTGGTGGACCAATACTGCCCACTATAACCGGGAACGGATCCGCCGTGGGGCCACTGTAGACAAGACCGTGTGCAAAAAGAACTTGGGCCGCCTTACTCGATTGTACCTGAAGGCAGAACAGGAGCGACAGCACAATTACCTAAAGGTTAGGCATAGTAGGCTGGGTTGGGTGTAGGAAGTGGGCAGGGGGGTGGAATGCAGAATTGGGACCTTGTCTTGTCCTGGGATTGGACTATAGTGTGAGGCTAATTTTATATGCAACTTATAGGATGGGCCTTACATCACAGCAGAGGAAGCAGTGGCAGTGTATACCACTACTGTGCATTGGTTGGAAAGCCGAAGGTTCTCGCCCATTCCATTCCCCCCACTGTCCTACAAGCATGACACCAAATTGCTAATTTTGGCTTTGGAGCGACTCAAGGAAGCTTATAGGTGAGGAATGGGATAGTTGGGCTCTTGCCGGGGAGGTAACTGGGAAGGAATGGCATTGTTGTTAGAGTCAAAACAAAGGTTTAGTCTCAGTGCTTTCAGGGTTTGACATATTGGTTTTCTCATTCACCTTTCCTGTTGCTTTGTCAGTGTGAAGTCTCGATTAAACCAGTCTCAGAGGGAAGAGTTAGGTCTGATTGAGCAAGCCTATGACAACCCCCATGAGGCATTGTCTCGCATCAAGCGTCACCTCCTCACACAGAGAGCCTTTAAGGAAGTGAGTAACATGTCCCACAAATTTTCTTTTGGGTTGTCCTCCTCTTTCTTTGTACCCAGACGGGCAGTTTTCCACAGGTAATTGCTGGATTGATGTGAGCTGGCTCCCTTGTTCCACAGGTGGGCATTGAATTCATGGATCTTTATAGTCACCTGGTGCCAGTGTATGATGTGGAACCACTGGAGAAGATAACTGATGCCTACTTGGACCAGTATCTGTGGTATGAAGCAGACAAGCGCCGCCTTTTCCCACCCTGGATCAAACCTGCTGATACGGAACCACCTCCACTGCTTGTTTACAAGTGGTGCCAAGGTATAACTTCTGGATTGCTTTCGGGAATGGGCAGTGTTTGAGTTCTGTATAAAAATTCTCATTCCAGCAGTGTGATTGGTGTACTGTTTTATTGCATAATAACAAGGCAGTAATGTTAATGTGAGTGAAGGTGACTCTTGTAGTGATCCAGGTAAATGAATGGAGTGGGTAGTGAGATTGTGTTATGGAATTTATCTATAGCTGCTGTGGGCACTGGTCCTAAAAGGAAATTTCTAATCTGCTGGGAATATGTCTTACCTATTCTTCAGGCATCAATAACTTGCAGGATGTGTGGGAAACCAGTGAGGGTGAGTGCAATGTCATGCTGGAATCACGCTTTGAGAAGATGTATGAAAAGATTGATTTGACCCTGCTCAATAGGCTGCTGCGACTCATTGTGGATCACAACATAGCTGACTACATGACAGCTAAGAACAATGTTGTCATCAACTATAAGGTTTGTGTTGGGGAAGGGGGGATGTGGCCACTAAGTTAGGATTTGCTGAAGGGAGAACAAGAATTTGGACCCTGGAGTGACCTAGGACATAGTTATGGGTTGTTAAGAGTTGCTGGCTATTCTTTCTTTCTAGGATATGAACCATACTAATTCATACGGGATCATCAGAGGACTGCAGTTTGCCTCTTTCATTGTGCAATACTATGGTCTGGTGATGGATTTGCTGGTACTGGGATTGCACCGGGCCAGTGAGATGGCTGGGCCCCCTCAGATGCCAAATGACTTTCTTAGTTTCCAGGACATAGCCACTGAAGCTGCTCATCCCATCCGACTTTTCTGTAGATACATTGATCGAATTCATATTTTCTTCAGGTGAGGGGCTTACCTGATTCTTTTTCCTATAGGTCTCTGAAAGCAGCAGTTAACTCACTGGTGGGTTGGGGCTTTCAAGTGAATGAAGTCTGAAGTGGGGTGGGATTTCTATCTGGGCTGGAGGTCTCATAGGGCCCCAGGGTATTGAGCCTCAACAGTATACCTTGTCTGGTAGGTTCACTGCAGATGAGGCTCGGGACCTGATCCAGCGTTACCTAACAGAGCACCCTGACCCCAACAATGAAAACATCGTTGGCTATAATAACAAGAAATGCT
Organism: Marmota marmota marmota; assembly: GCF_001458135.2. NCBI lineage: Eukaryota > Metazoa > Chordata > Mammalia > Rodentia > Sciuridae > Marmota > Marmota marmota. Next base: position 1,552,892 of record NW_025999891.1, read on the forward strand.
GGCCCCGAGATGCCCGTATGCGCCTCATGAAGCATGATGTCAATTTGTGAGTCTAAGTTGGGGTTTGGGAGCTGGAAAGACATCAGCCTGAGGTCTCAATGAGATTTAAGAACATTTAGGAGGTTGTGTTCTGGGTGGGAGGAATGTATCCTGGTAGGGATATTATCAGTTTGGCTTTTAAAGGCAAGTCTTTTCCAGAAGACTGACTGACCATATGTTCTTTGTGGGCAGAGGTCGAGCAGTATTTTGGGACATCAAGAACCGTCTGCCACGATCAGTGACTACAGTTCAGTGGGAGAATAGCTTCGTGTCTGTGTATAGTAAAGACAACCCTAACCTGCTGTTCAACATGTGTGGCTTTGAGTGCCGCATCCTGCCTAAATGCCGCACCAGCTATGAGGAGTTTACACACAAGGATGGGGTCTGGAATCTACAGAATGAGGTAAAGCTTGGGAATAGGATTCTGAATAATCTCACCCCTGTACCTCTGGGACAAATCTGGGTGAGGAACACAGTTATACTTTTTCCCAATAGTTGGGGGTTATAGATGTAAACCACCATGCCCAGCTTGATAAGCATATCTTTTCATTACCAGTCTATTGAGCCTTGTTGAGTGGGTAGGGCTTCATTGTGGTCATATTTGGTCCTTGCTCTTATGACAATTCCAGAGGCAAGTTAACCTTGACATTGTGATTTAGGTTACTAAGGAACGGACAGCTCAGTGTTTCCTGCGTGTGGATGATGAGTCAATGCAGCGATTCCACAACCGTGTACGTCAAATTCTGATGGCTTCTGGCTCTACCACCTTCACCAAGGTATATAAACCCCTTAGCCCCAGCTTCCCTCATATGCCTCTGCTTATTTCATATCCGATTCAGCTCTCCCCCTGGTTTGCACATCTTTCTAACTGTGTTAAGGATACCGGTCTCCATGCTGTGTGAAATAGCAATCAATTCACATTTATTTTCTGAGAATTCCTTGTAGGGTTTCAGCAGTTTACATCTGTGGAATTGAGATTATCTTAAATAAAGGCAAAAGTAGATGTTGGATTTGAGCAAAAAAAGCACATCTTAGTATTTTCCCAGAGGCTTGTTATCTAAGTTATATAGTGCACTTTAACCCAGGAGCATAGACTGCCAATTAAAACGCAGTTTTCACTAGGTATCTGTTTATTTTCCCTCCAATTGTTTCCAGAGGCCCAGCTTAAAGGCAACTAGAATTGAGAAAGAATAATCCAAGGGTTTGTTGACTGTGTATACTTAGGTTTCTGCTGGACTTATAAATTCACCTCAGGGCTGGGGATATTGCACAGTGGTAGAGCACTTGTCTTGCATGCTGAGGGTTCAGTCTCTGATACTGGGGGAAAAAGTCACCTCACTCTGGTTTCCCTTAAAGTAACTTGTAGCTGCAACATTTTCCTTTCAGTTTGACCTTTTTATCTCTTTAAATATGCAGTACATGTAGAATGCTTTATATATACATACATGTATATGTGTATGTGTATATATATATATGTGTGTGTATATATATATATGTGTGTGTGTATATATATATATATATATATTTTTTTTTTTTAAAGAATGTTTTACATATTTTAGTAAGGCTTCTATTAAGAGTGCAATTTGGGCATTTCCCCGAATTTCTCATGATACACTTTTTTTGAGTGTAGAACAAGGAAAAAGTTTGTCTTTTTTAGGTTGGTCTTTCCCCAGAAAGAGGGAAATATCTAAGGCCAGACAACAGGAATAATGTAACTTGTATTAGTATTTGTTGGTTGCTGCTGTGTTCTAGGTATTGTGCATACACTGGATGCTACCTTCTGAGCTCACTGTCTAGTTGGAGAGACAAATACATGGTCAGAGAACTATAATAGGACATGACATTTATAGAGGTTATTATTTGGGAATCTGGGAACACCACAGAGTTGATTATTTAGGGTAAGGCTACTGAAAGAAGTCATGAGAGAGGGCAGGTGGAGTTGGGACTGTCAGGAGATGAGACTGGATAAATGGACAAGAGCTATATCATGGAGGGCATTACCAACCTATTCAAAATCCTGTTAGGGCTGGAGCTGCTGCTCTAGTAGAGTGCTTGCGTAGCATGTGTGAGGCACTGGGTTCGACTCTCAGCACTGTATATAAATATAAATTAGAAAGATAGTGGGCATGGTCACACATACCTGTAATCCCAGCATTTTGGGAGACTGAAGCAGGAGGATCACAAGTTTGAAGCCACCCTTAGCAACTTAGCAAGCCCCTGTCTCAAAAAAAAGGGTAGGGGGTTAGGGATGTGACTCATTGGCTAAGTGCCCCTATGTTCAATCTGCAGTACCCAAAAAAAAAAAGGATGGGATGGAAGATTATTATGGAAGTCTAGGTAAAAAACAAACAAACAAACAATGAAAGCAGATAGAGGAAGGAGAATAGAACAGATTTGATAAGGAGTTAGCAGATAAAGTCAGTAAAACCTTGTTTGGGATACTAGGGAAAAAAAAGAAGTAAAAAATTACATTCAGTTTCAGGCATGAATGGGTGCTTATCTGCCATTGACTGGAAGAAAATATGAAGAGCAGGGTGTCATCGTCCCCACCCCGCAATTGAGTCTCACTATGTTGCCTGGGCTGGTCTTGAGTTCCTAGGCTCCAGCAATCTTCCTGACTCTGCTTCTGTAATAGCTGGGACTATAGGCATGCACCACAATATCCAGCTTGTTTTGTTTGTTGTAGGTTTTATGTGTTAATGTACGTATGCATGTATTTTTTGGTGCAGGGGATTGAACTCAAAGCCTTACATATGTTAGGCAAGTAGTACTGTACCACTAAGCTACTCCTAAGCCCAAAGAGAGGCTTAAGAGGGAAAATAAATGAAATTAGGATATAAAAAATTTGAAGTTCATGCCAGGCATGGTAGTGCATGCCTGTAATCCCAGCAGCTGGGGAGGCTGAGACAGGAGAATCGCAAGTTCAAGGCCAGCCTCAGCAATGGTGAGGCACTAAGCAACTCAGTGAGACCCTGTCTCTAAATAAAATACAAAATAGGGCTGGGGTGTGGCTCAGTGATTGAGTACCCCTGAGTTCACTCTCCAGTACCAAAAAACAACAACAACAACAACAACAAACAAACTGAAGTTCATGAGAACAATCATGAGGTGTCCAGCAGGCATTTATTTATATTTCTTCACTTCTAAGTCACATGTATACATGAATGCATCATATATGTGTGTGTATATGTACACACAGATATCCCCCCCTTCCTCTTAGTAGTGTCTCTTAAATTGATGATCTCTTAGATTTTATGAAAAACATTGTTTGAGGCTCTAGGGAAAGAAACAAAATAAGAAATAAGAGCAATCAGTGTTAACTTAGAGGGCTTTCCTATAGGATGTCCAAGTAATTTAGGAGTCTGTTGACATAAAGATTGAAAGTTCAAGAGTGAGCAAGATCTTGGAGCCTGGGGAACACCAAAAACCAGTGTGGCCAGAAATGGAGGGAGAGTGCCAGGACACATGAGCCAAGGCTGTAAGGAATGAGTGTCCAGAATTGGAGTAGATACGTAACAGTGTCAGTTGCCTAAGAGCTTTTCGGTTAGATAAGGACTGAAAAGCATCCACTGGATTTGCCAGTTAGGACGTCATTGGTGACCTTAGAGCTGTTTCAGAAATAGTGGGGATGAAAGCCAGATGGCAGTGGGTGAGACTTTATGGGAAGTGAGTGGAGACAAGGACTATCTGTTTGCCAGAGCTGGAGTTAAGAACATTAGATGCCACCTAGAGGGAGCTATAAGTCAAGGCAGGTGTTTTTGAATGGGAGTGACTTGATTAAGAAGGAGCTAGTTGCAGTTGCAGGTACATCACAGAAGTGTGATAATTGATGGAGCAGAGTTGCAGAGGTATTCAGAAGGGATAAGGCAAGTAGAGGAAAACGTCCTCTGAGCCTAATAGGTGTGAATATAGGTGAAGTTAGTGGGAAGTTCAAACAGTATCTTGAATTTGTCAGCTTATTTGTGCAGGAGTGAAGGGCTTGGGTTGTGCACATTAGACGTGAGAACTGTGATGAGATGTGATAATGATTGTTGAAGAAATAAGAGATTGGCAGGTGTGCTGAGGACCCAGGTGGGTTTCTAGAAATAAAAGTCAAGGAGAGTAGAACAGATTTGATAAGCAGTTAGCAGATAAAGTCAGCAAAACCTTGTTTGGGATACTAGGGGAAAGAAAGAGGTAAGTAAGTGGGTGTTCACTTTTCACGGAAGCACTCAACTGTTCATTGATGAGATAGAGAAAGCACATAAATTTTAGTGGTTGTTTAGAATGGGGTTTGTCAGAAGGCTGTCATAAATTTCTGGAAAAGGATTGGGTAAAGAGGAAATCAAGGATGCTGGACCACATTGGGATCCTGGATGACAGCAGAGAGGAAAGAAGGAAGAAACCAAAAGTGGCCTTGGGAAAAAATAACAGATCAGCCAGGAATGGTGGTATATACCTATAAACCCAGTCTCCTGGAAGGTGGGACAGGACGGTCACAAGTTTGAAGCAAGCCTCAGCAACTTGAGAGAGACCCTGTTTCAAAATAAAATAAGAGCTGTGGTCAATGTACCTCATTGTTAGAGCACCTTTAGGTTCAGCTACCAGTGACAGACAGACACACGCACAAACACACACACACCAACCAATTAAAAAATGAAATAGTTAGAAAGTTACTTATTTTTAATGTGATTATACATTCCAGAGCAAATCTAAACTGTTATAGCTGTGTGTGCACTATATAATTTAATATGGGTCTACATAGTACTTATAGCTTGAGGGAAAGGTATAAATAAAGTCTTAGTTAAATAATCTTCATACTACGCATTTTTTTCTTCCTCTTAACTATAATTCTTGGTCACTTAAGTCTTTTTGTTTATATTGGCAAAAAGTTGAAATCTTTGGATGATTAGGAAACTAAAATTACAGATTGCTTTTTGCTCCCTCAAATGGTACGTTCGCTTTAGCAATAGATTTGAGGGCAGGGTGATGAGGGTAGGTATAGAAGTATGTAAAATGTATAACATATATGGAAAAACATCCAAAGCTGTTGGAGAAGAGGAAGCAAGGATAAATTTGTTTGGATTATGTTGGATTATTATTATTTTTTCTTCCAAGCAGTGCTGTTGGGGATTGAACCCAGGGCTTTGTACTTGATAGACAAACACTCTACCACTGAGCTATATCCCCAGCTTTCCTTATTATTTTTTATTTTGAGATAGGGTCTCACTAAGTTGCTGAGGATGGCCTCACTGAACTTGCAATCCTTCTGCCTTAGCTTTGCTAGTCACTGTGCCTCACTGAATTCCTCAAGTATTTATTTATTTGTATCAGGAATTGAACCCAGAGAGTGCTTAATCACTGAGCCACATTCCCAACCCTTTTTTATGGTATTTTATTTACAGAAAGGGTCTTGCTAAGTTGCTGAGGCTGGCTTTGAACTCCTCCTGCCTCAGTCTCCCAAGCAGTGGGAATTATAGGCTTGTGCGGTGGTGTCTGGCCCCTCGAGTTTTTTTTTTTTTTTTTTTAATATTTATTTTTGTTATAGGTGGACACAATGTCTTTATTTTTATGTGGTGCTGAGGATCAAACCCAGTGCCTGACATATGCTAGGCAAGCGCTCTACCTCTGAGCCACAATCCCAGCCCCAAATAAATGCTCTGACATTTTTCTTTTTTATTTTATTTACTGTGTCCCAGGCTTCTTTATTTAAGAATGAAGTATGAATGATGTGGGGATTAAAATCAGGAGCATGATTGAACTTCACCTTCCCTCCAATCAATTCCCCAACTCCTCACCCCACCCTTTGAGCTTTCAATTCCTTCCTTAGTGAATGAAGAACTTAATCCCAAAAGCCCTGGTCCGGACTCCAGGTTCTCTCCCTAGCTCCTCTTCCCTCTGCCCCCATACCTGGGAAAAGCAGGTACCTCAGTTTGAATGCATGGGAGAGCCCAGAGTGGTGACAGAGACAGAGGGAAAGGCTTCCCCCTCAGGAAGAGGGACCAGGGAGTAGAGTATGGTGAAGGGAGGGCTTCTGTAACCTGAGGTACCAAAATGGGGCCCTGGGGCCAGAGGAAAGGATACAGGTCCCCTGAGAAAGGAGAAGCCACAGCCTCAAAATCCTCCTCGTTGGGAATAATCAATGCTTGATCATTTGCCCTTTTCGTGCCGGTTACAGAACTACATTCGGACCACCTGGGAGTGGATGACACGGGAGAGTGACATTAGACCACAAGCTCCTGGAGTTGGGTCTGGCTTTGCTTGATCATTTCACCCAAAGCCCAAGTGGCAGGAGGACAGGAGCCAGAGCTGGAGAAAAGGGAGTGGCAACTAGGGAGGCAGAGAGATGGTGTGGACAGGGACAGGTGCACTCACATCCTTCTCAAGCTCTAGGTGTTCGGCAGTGTGGCTGATCTCCTGCAGTGTGAGTTTTGGGTACTGCAAGAACATGTTCTCTAGGTTGCCTCTCACTCTGTTCTCGATATTTGTTCGCTTTCTCTTCCGGGCTTGCAGGAGGGTCTCCGCTTTGCATATCTCCTGAAGGTTTTTATTATTGTCTGCTTCCTCCACCCACTTCTGTAGCAGGGGCCGCAGCTTGCACATGTTCTTGAAACTAAGCTGCAGAGCCTCAAAACGGCAGGTGGTTGTTTGGCTGAACACCTTCCCAAAGAGAACCCCAGGGTGGGCCCCACATCGGCCTGAGTATATCCCAGGTTGATCCTCTTCTGCTTCAGTAGCTTGGCAAATTCCTCCAGTTCTTTCTGCCAAGCTTGGATATCTTGGGATTCCTCAGGGTTTTGATCCACCTTCTCCTCTCCACTTTCACCACAGCAGGGTGAGCAATGCAGGGCTTGGGGGAGGCCCCTTCAGAGTTGCTTTCCATCCCAGCTCCCACCTCGATCTCAGGCTGAGAGCTCTCCAGGCCACCGTGGGGGATCAGGCCCATTCCAACCTGAGGTCCACAGTATGCCATCTCTCCACAGAACTCATAGGGCGGACGGCATGAGGGAATCTCATCCCCAGCCCTTTTTATTCATTTTTGAGCTCCTTCAGATTTAGCTTCCCTAGTCTTGCCAGGCCTTCCTTGTTCATCTGTTTTTTTTTTTGGTACTGGGGATTGAACCCAGGGATGCTTAACCACTGAGTCAAATCCCCAGCCCCTTTTTTTGTTTGTTTTGAGACAGGGTCTTGCTAAGTTGCTTAGGGCCTTGCTAAATTGATGAGACAGGCCTTGAATTTGTGATCCTCTTGCCTCAGCCCCACCCCACCCCCACAAGTTGCTGGGATTATGGGTATGTACCACCATGCCTGCCTCTTATTTTTTTTATTTTTTTTTGTACTGGGGATTGAACCCAGAGGAGCTTAACCATTGAGCCACATCCCCAACCCTTTTTGTTTTATATTTTGAGGCATAGTCTTGCTAAATTGCTTAGGGCCTCACTAAGTTGCTGAGGCTGGCTTTGAATTCATAATACTCCTGCCTCAGCCTTCCTAGTCACTGGGCTTACAGGCATGCACCACCTTGCCTGGCCTCCATTTTTTTATTTTTATTCCATCTCCTTTTCTCTTTTCCTGCCACCTATTGGGTTGAGTTATTTTAATTTTATTTTTTGTGGTACTGGGATTGAACTCAGGATCTTGAACATGTGAAGTGAGGGCTACACATTTACCCAATAAGTAAAAAGTGGAGGTAAATTTAAATTACGTTCACTATTCCTACTCTTTGTAGTATTTTTGTCCTATGTTTTAATTGTATGTGTATTATAAATGCTATACTACTTTGTTACAATTTTTGCTTTAAAAAGCCATTTGTTCTTGAAATTACAAATTGTAGAAAAAAAAGTTTTGGTTATTTTGTTTTGTTCGATGGTACTGGGGATTGAACGGAGAGGTGCTTTACCACTGAGCTATATCCTTAGTCTTTTTTTTTTTTTTTTTTAATATTTTTTTAGGTGTAGATGGACACAACACAATGCCTTTATTTTTATGTGGTGCTGAGGATAGAACCCGGGTCCCGCCCGTACTAGGCGAGCGCTCTACCGCTGAGCCATAATCCCAGCCCCCTAGTCTTTTCTATTTCATTTTTTTTTTTTTTAAAGACAGGGTCTCACTAAGTTGTTTAGGTTGACCTCGAACTTGCAGTTCTTCTGCCTTAGCCTCCCAAACTTCTGTGCCACTGCCCCTGGCAAGAAAAATTGTTTTTACGTTTTACCCATATACTTAATAATTCTGATTTCTCTGTTACTTTGTCTAAATCCAAAATTTTATCTGGTATTTTTTTTTCTCCTAAAAGAATTTCTTTTAATAGAAAAATACTGGCAATGAAAGTATTCTACTTTTGTTTACCTGAAAGACTCTGTTTTGCATTCATTTTTTATGAATGTAAACCAATTATTTTCCTCTGTGGTTTCCAGTGGAATTTATCCCATCAGTGATTTATTGTAGTCCTAGGGATAAAACCTCAGGGTTTTGTACATGCTAGGCAAGTGCTCTTTCATTAAGCTACACTCATGTGCCCATCTGTGTATATTTGATTTTCAGATATTATAGTTTTTCCTTTAGATCCATTTGAGTCTTTTTAATATCTCTTCCTTACCTGGTTATATTCATGTAGCTATTTTAAGGTCTTTGTCTACTAATTCATCACCTTTGTTCTTTGCAGTTCTCTGTTAATCATTTTCCTTCTGTTTATGAGTAATGTAGATACATTGTAACTTTTTATTTCATGGTGGAAAGTGAATTTTATATTGTCAATTGCTGGATTTTGTTATGTTTCTTTAAAGAATGTTGTACTTGTTCCGGTGTAGTTTCATAAATGTTTATTAGTTTGATTCCTTTTAAAAAAAAATTTTTTTTAGTTGTAGTTGAACACAATATCTTTATTTTTATTTATTTGTTTTTATGTGGTGCTGAGGATCGCACCCAGTGGCTCGTGCATGGGAGGCAAGCACTCTACTACTGAGCTACAATCCCAGTCCTAGTTTGATCCTTTTAAAGCTTACTTGTGGCAGATCCAGAGCACTCTTCGTTCTGGGGCCACTTTGTTACCTTTGTTGGGACTACCCAGTTCTCCTGTATTACAAGGTCTCTACTGTGGCTGGTGGGAACACAAACTAATCTCAGCCTTATATGAGCTGTAGGTCTTGCTCAACCTACTGCTTTCCAGGGTTTCTTTCTGTGGCCTCAGGGAGTTTTACTGCATACAAATTGGTATTCAGCCAGAAACCTGATGGGTCCCTTCCAGGATCTCTTTCTTCTGCCCTACAAATTCTAGCTGCCTTGTCTTCTAGAACCCTAGTCTTTTATCTTCAATTCAGTGAAACTTTGGGTTCTCTTTTTCATGTCTATGCTACAGCTTGGAAACTGCTACTAAGCAGTTAGCTGCGGTAATAATAAGTGTCAATTCATCTGTTTCCCTTTTCCTTTTTTTTTTTTTTTGCCCTGGGGATTGAACCCAGGAGCACTTAATCACTGAGCTACATCCCCAGACCTTTGTTTATTTTTATTTTGAGACAGGGTCTCATTAAGGTGTGGAGGCTAACTTTCAACTTGGGAACTGGCAATCCTCTTGCCTTAGCCTCCCAAGCCGCAGGGATTATAGGTATGCGCTGCTGTGCCTGGCTAGTTCCCTTTTCTCTTTGGTTGTTCTCTGTGTTATCAGTTGTATAAAATCATTGTTTTAAATAGCCCACTTAATTTTCTAGCTGTTTATAGTGGTGGGGGCAATTTCTGCGGGCCCCATTATTTTTCTTTCTTTAATATTTTAGTGGTAGTTGGACACTATATCTTTAATTTATTTATTTATTTTTATAAGGTGCTGAGGATCAAAGCCAGGGCCTCGCATGTGCTAGGCGAGCGTTGTACCACTGAGTCACAACCCCAGCTCTATTTTTTAAGATATTGATTGGCCTTTATTTTATTTATATGCAGTGCTAAGAATTGAACCCAGTGCCTCACATGTTAGGCAAGTGCTTAGTTTATTTTTGTTTTTATCACCCTGTCCCCCATCTCCCACTTTTGGTTTCCCTGGGGTTACTTGTATTTGGTTGTTTATGTTTTGCAATACTGGAGATTTAAACGAGGGTCACATGCATGCTAACTAAGTGCTGTACCACTGAGGTACATCCCCAGCCCTTTTTTAAATTTTGAGACAAGGTCTTGCAAAATTGCCCAATCTGGTTTTGAATTTGTGATTCTCCTGCCTCGGCCTCTGGAGTTGCTGGGATTACAGGCATGCCCCACCACACCTGGTTTATTTGGTCTTATTTTCAGTCATTTATACTAGACTCTGTTGTATCAATTCATTTTTTATTGAAATGTAATTCACACAATGAATATATACACACACAATTTTAAATCTCATAATTCTGCATATTCATTAATTAGGCAGCCATTACCACTACTTCATAATATTTTTATCACCCCAGAGAAGAAATTCCCATTCTCTCTCTCTCTCTCTCTCTTTTTTAATACTTTTAGTTGTAAATGGACACAATACCTTTATTTAATTTTTTTATATGTGGTGCTGAGGACAAACCCAGAGCCTTACACATGCTAGTCAGGTGCTCTACCACTGAGCCACAATCTCAGTCCCAAATTTCCATTCTTATCAGCCGCAGCTCCCCCCCCCCCC
>NW_025999891.1:1563567-1575831 GCF_001458135.2 Marmota marmota marmota
CACACACACACACACTCTGTAGTCCCTGACAATTTTCTTTCCTTTTTAGTTTTTGAGGTTTTTTTTTTTTTTTTTTCTGTTTTGTTTTGTTGTGGTTTTTGTTGCATTGCTGGGGATCTCAGCTGAGGCCTCTTACATGCTGGGCAAGAACTCTACCCCTGAGCTCTACCCCCAGCTCCTCTTTCCCCTACCTCTTCCAACTACTTTGCGTATTCAGAATAATAGCCTTTTTTGTCTTTTTTTCACTTAGATAATGTGTCCATATTATAGCCTATATCAGTATTTCAATCTTTTTTATGAAGTAGTAGCATTCCATTATATGGATATTCCATGTTTTGTTTATCAACTTGTAAATTGATGTACATTTGAAAATTTTCCCACTATTTGGCTATTATTAGTAATGCTGCTAATACTTATACAGGTTTTTGTGTGGATGTTTTCATTTCTCTTGAGTATATACCCAGGACTGAAGTTGCTTAATCAACCTTTTGATAAATGCCAGGTTCCAAAATGTACCATTTTATATTCCCACTAGCAGTATATGAGGGTGCCTTTTTCTCTACATCCTTGCTAATACTTGTCATTTTTGTTTTGATTATATTCATCCTAGAAGAGGTGGAGTGTCATTATGGTTTTGATGTCTATTTCCTAATGACTAATGATGTTGAACTGTTTTCTTAAGTACTAGAGATGTAACTAACTGGATCTAAGCCATATTCACCATCACCCCATCATCATTGTTCATCTGGAATTTACTGTTTCCCTCTAACTTTAGATTGTGAATAAGTGGAATACAGCTCTCATTGGCCTTATGACATACTTTCGGGAGGCTGTGGTGAACACCCAGGAACTCCTAGACTTGCTGGTGAAGTGTGAGAACAAGATCCAGACACGTATTAAGATTGGACTCAACTCCAAGATGCCAAGTCGGTTCCCTCCTGTTGTGTTCTACACCCCTAAGGAGTTGGGAGGACTGGGCATGCTGTCAATGGGCCATGTGCTCATTCCCCAGTCTGACCTCAGGTAGGGCTTGGTTGAAAATCTTTAGCGCTAGACTCTATTGCATATGCCCTGAGGGAAAAGGGTGTTTCTTTACTTTTGGGCTTTACTTTTATCTCTAATCATGGTTGCCTAAAACAGGTGGTCCAAGCAGACAGATGTAGGTTATTACACACTTTCGTTCAGGAATGAGTCATGAAGAAGACCAACTGATTCCCAACTTATACCGCTACATACAGCCATGGGAGAGTGAGTTCATCGATTCTCAGCGGGTCTGGGCTGAATATGCACTCAAGAGACAAGAGGCCATTGCTCAGAACAGGTGGGCATCCAGGAGGGTATACCAATACTGGGGTGAGGGGCCAGAGAAGGGGTTAAACTTTGAGTCTTGTGTGGAGGTCATAGGCAGAGCATGGTATATTTTTATGGAGTAAGAGGGCAGGTTCTACTCCTGACTCTACTTATCCTTGGTCAGGAGGAAATGATTATTAGTTCTTCACTTGAGAAGACATTTTGACTTTTAATTTTACTTTCTTGGGCAGACGGCTGACATTAGAAGATCTAGAGGATTCTTGGGATCGTGGCATTCCTCGAATCAACACTCTCTTCCAGAAGGATCGGCACACATTAGCTTATGATAAGGGCTGGCGTGTCCGAACTGACTTTAAGCAGTACCAGGTATGTGGAGCGAGTAATAGGTTAAAACCTACCACCTGGATCTGGGGAGCCCAAAACAGTTTTCCAAAATGATCCATTTTATATTCCCACTAGCAGTATATGAGGGTGCCTTTTTCTCTACATCCTTGCTAATACTTGTCATTTCTGTGGAGTAGTGTACCATTTTATATTCCCACTAGCAGCATATGAGGGTGCCTTTTTCTCTACATCCCTAGGGAATTAGGCACTCACAAGTTTGAACGTATCTGTTCTTCCATCTAGGTTTTGAAGCAAAACCCTTTTTGGTGGACACACCAGCGACATGATGGGAAGCTCTGGAACCTAAACAACTACCGTACAGATATGATTCAAGCCCTGGGTGGTGTAGAAGGCATTCTGGAACACACACTGTTTAAGGGCACTTATTTCCCTACCTGGGAGGGTCTTTTCTGGTATGGATTCTTTCTTTTTTTTGGCGGGGGTGGGGCGGGGGTGTATACTACTGTGGGGTTGAACCAGGGCCTCACTCGTGCATGCTAGGCAAGCTCTCTACCACTGAGCTACATCCCCAGCCCTTTTTTTAAAATTTATTTTGGGACAGGGTATTGCTAAGTTACCCAAGCTGGTCTTGGACTTGGGGTCTTTCTACCTCAGTCTCCTGAATACTGAGATTATAGGTGTGTATCAGTGTGGCTGGCTTTCTCTCCTCTAACAGGATGACACAGGTCATCCCTTCTGTGTTTTGTCATCTACTGTAATGTTCCTTAGTCACCTTTAGGAGGTCAGCAGTGTGCTAGGAGATGGCAAGACATCAACTCACTTGGCTCTTCTGCTCCCCAGGGAGAAGGCTAGTGGCTTTGAGGAATCTATGAAGTGGAAGAAGCTAACTAATGCTCAGCGATCAGGATTGAACCAGATTCCCAATCGAAGATTCACCCTCTGGTGGTCCCCAACCATCAATCGGGCCAATGTAAGTATGGCTGTTAGACCTGAGAGATGGAAACTAAAAACAAGTGTTTCCACTGCCTTAATATGTCCTGAGAACCAGAGTCCCTTGACCTCTATTGTCATGTTTTCTTTATCCTGGCAGGTATATGTGGGCTTTCAGGTGCAGCTAGACCTGACAGGTATCTTCATGCATGGCAAGATCCCCACATTGAAGATCTCTCTCATCCAAATCTTTCGAGCCCACTTGTGGCAGAAGATCCATGAGAGCATCGTCATGGATTTGTGTCAGGTGGGCCAGCTTGAGGGGTTAGGATACCACAAAAAAGAGGTCAGCTTGCTCTTTTTTTTTTGTACCAGGGATTGAACCCAGGGGTGCTTAATCACTGAGCCACATCCCCAGCCCTTTTGTGATATTTTATTTTATTTAGACATAGGGTCTCACTGAGTTACTTAGGGCCTTGCTAAATTGCCGAGGCTGGCTTTAAACTTGTGATCATCATACCTCAGCCTCCCCAGTCACTGGGATTACAGGTGTGCGGCACAGCGCCCAGCCAGCTTGCTCTTTTGCATATGGGAAATCCACCCTGGAAGTGCCAATTAATGTAAATTTTACAAACTTTTATTTTAAATGGATTTCTATAATAAGTTAAAACCTACCACCTTCATTTTCAGGTGTTTGACCAGGAACTGGATGCACTAGAAATAGAGACCGTACAAAAGGAGACAATCCATCCCCGAAAGTCCTATAAGATGAACTCTTCCTGTGCAGATATATTGCTCTTTGCCTCCTATAAGTGGAATGTCTCTCGACCCTCATTGCTAGCAGATTCCAAGTAAGTATTTTATGAACCAGCTGTAGACATCCAGTAACCTTAGTGTTACTGTTCTTTTGGGAGACTAGTCTGTGTATGTCTTTCAAACTTGGAGTCAGTGCTACCTTTGGAGCCCATCAGTCAGATCTGTTGAATCTCTGGCTATTCCAGATCAGCAATCAATCGGTTGCAACTTGGGAGGAGGCAGAAACAGGAGAATCTGTTGATTGTTGATTTGGAATAGTCAGAGGGGATGGTTTTGGAATTCAGGTGAGTTGTAGTGATTTTAATTTCTTATGGTTTGGGGAATATTAGTTATACCTGGAAACCTGACCTCTTTTTCTACCCTTAGAGATGTGATGGACAGCACCACCACTCAGAAGTATTGGATAGACATCCAGTTGCGCTGGGGGGACTATGATTCCCATGACATTGAGCGCTATGCCCGGGCCAAGTTCCTGGACTATACCACAGACAACATGAGTATTTACCCTTCGCCTACAGGTGTGCTCATTGCAATTGACTTGGCGTATAATCTGCACAGGTGAGTTAGGGTTCAGATGCATGTATTTTCCATTAGTCCCATAGTTTAATATAGATGTGTTTTTTTTTGTTTGTTTGTTTGTCCAGGTGAGGTGAGTATTAGCCTTTTCCTCTGCTCTTCTGGGTCACTGACTCTTCTCTGTAATGTGTACATTAGCAGATTATTATTATCAGCCTGGTCAACCGTCCTTCTCCTTTGTAGAGTTGTACTTTACCTTGATATTTGGATATCAGCCTGGGATTAACTCTACTTGTCCTCTCCATTCTCACAGTGCTTATGGAAACTGGTTCCCAGGCAGCAAGCCTCTCATACAGCAGGCCATGGCCAAGATCATGAAGGCAAACCCTGCCTTGTATGTGTTACGTGAACGAATCCGCAAGGGGCTACAGCTCTATTCATCTGAGCCCACTGAGCCGTATTTGTCATCTCAGAACTATGGTGAACTCTTCTCTAACCAGATTATCTGGTTTGTGGATGATACTAATGTCTACAGAGTAACTATCCACAAGGTGAGTGTTGGGCATTACCATGGGAAGCCAGGTGTGCCTATAATTCTAGCAACTTGGGAGGCAGAAATAGGAGAATTGCAAGTCGCAGGCCAATCTCAGCAATTTAATGAGATCTTGTCTTAAAAAATAAATAGGGCTGGGTGAGGCTATAGCTCAGTGGCAGAGTGCATGCCTAGAACATGTGAGGCACTGGGTTTGATCTTCAGTACCACATTAAAAAAATATAAACAAATAAAATAAAGGCATGCTGTCCATCTGCACCTACATAAAATAAAATAGGGCTGTCCAGGCATGGTGGTGGATGCATGTAATCCCAGTGATAAAAGAAGCTGAGGCAGGAGGAGGAGGATCATAAGCTCAAGGCCAGCTTTAGCAACTTAGTGAGACCCTGGCTCAAAAAGTAAAAAAGGACTGGGGATGTAGCTCAGTGGCAAAGTGCCCCTGATTTCGATCTTCAGTATTACCAAAAAAAAAACAACCTGCAGAAAGGCCTGAGAGCAGTGTGCAGTGACAGGATGGTTGTTTCTAGGTCGTACTAATAATATAATCATCATTTAGACCTTTGAAGGGAACTTGACAACCAAACCCATCAATGGGGCCATCTTCATCTTCAACCCACGGACAGGGCAGCTGTTTCTCAAGATAATTCACACATCTGTGTGGGCTGGACAGAAGCGTTTGGGGCAGGTAAGCAGGATCAGGGATAAAGAGTCCATAGAACCTTGCTGGCCCTTATTGGTTGGGAGGCAGTGATGGGGAGAAAATAATAACTATTGAAAGATCAAGCATATCATTTAAACATATTCCCTAAATTACTTTACTTGAAGTATTCTGCAAGAGGTCCAGGGGAGTTTAAGGACCTTCATTACTTTTTAGCTGATCTTTCTGCTTCCTGAATCTCTCATCTTTAAACAAAGCTACCAAAAAAATTATCTTTAGAGAACAAATATTCTCTGGCTTCTCAGACATTTGATATCTCTCGGGGTTATACCTGTCCAACCATAGTTTCTTTTCCTTTATATATATACATTTTTTTTTTTTCTTTTTCTGTTGGTCCATGATCATATTAACCAAAAACCCTGATGTTTATCTCCACTTCTGTGGCTTTATAGGATTGGGTTTCCTATAAGGATTGTAGAGAGGAAAGGAGAAGAGCCTCAAGCAACTGACTTCCCCTTTTATCTTTCTAGAATGAACTGTCCTCTGTTCATCATCATCTTATCCATTAAGACCCATTTCTTGGGGCTGGGGTTATGGCTGAGCAGTAGAGTGCTCACCTCTCAAGAGCAAGGCCCTGGGTTCAATCCTTAGCACCACATAAAAATAAATAAATAAAATTAAGTTAAATTTTTTTAAAAAGACCCATTTCTTTGTGTAACTGTTTATGACACTAGTAACCTTAATTTCTATTGTTCCTGGAGTACATAATTGAGCATGCCATTTCTTATGGGTTTGTGGTATTATCTCATAAGGTTGAAAAACCCCTTTGGACAAAGCCATTTGTTACCTTTTCTACCTTCTAAGTACCTAATATTACACACCAGTGTTCATTAGAAACAGTTTATTTCACGAGTAGGATCTTCTGTTACAGATAGTCCAGGTAGACTCAATTTCTATTTTCTTCTCCTTTTTAGTTGGCCAAATGGAAGACAGCTGAAGAAGTAGCTGCCCTGATCAGATCTCTGCCTGTGGAGGAGCAGCCCAAGCAAATCATTGTCACCAGGAAGGGCATGCTGGATCCTTTGGAGGTTAAGAGGGTGGACAGGGTAGAAGGAAGGAGGTTTGAGACCTTCAGGCTCTGTTTCTGATCTTGAACTTGATCCTGTCTTAGGTACACTTGCTGGATTTCCCTAATATTGTGATCAAAGGATCGGAGCTTCAACTCCCCTTCCAGGCTTGTCTAAAAGTGGAAAAGTTTGGGGATCTCATCCTTAAAGCCACTGAGCCCCAGATGGTTCTCTTCAACCTCTATGATGACTGGCTTAAGACAATCTCATCTTACACGGTATGAAACCACCTTAGGAGATGATTCTGTTCCTTAGTTATCTCCACAGCCCACTTTATAGGGTCATTTTCAAATTTTTGAACTATAGATGGGGCAGGAACACTACTAATTTATGAAGAGTTAGGATCTTAAAGTTTAGAAGATTGGGTTTCCTATAAGGATTGTAGAGAGGAAAGGAGAAGAGCCTCAAGCAATGACTTCCCCTTACTCTTCCAAATCTCTTCCCAGGCTTTCTCCCGTCTCATCCTAATTCTGCGTGCTCTGCATGTGAACAACGACCGAGCAAAAGTTATCCTGAAGCCAGACAAGACTACTATTACAGAACCCCACCACATCTGGCCCACCCTGACTGACGAAGAGTGGATCAAAGTGGAGGTGCAGCTCAAGGATCTGATCTTGGCCGACTATGGCAAGAAAAACAAGTGAGCACTGGGGAGATAGATGGGAGATCCAAAAAGTTAGGTAGCTTAGCATATGGGTTCTAGAGTTTTGAAACATTAAGTTCAGAAGGTTTTCTGGAAATAATCTTAGTAATGCCCATAGAAGAGAGGTAAGCAGCCAAATGTGGTGGTGCACACCTGTAAACAGAGCTATTCAGGAAGCTCATGGTGGCAAATTCAAGGCCAGCCTAGGCAATTTAGTGAGACCCTGTCTCAAGATGGGGGGTTGGGAGGAGGCTGGGATGTAGTTCAGTAGTTCAGAGGTGGAATGATCCTAGGTAGAAGAAAAGCAGTATCTGAGATTTCAGGACTTCATTCTGACTCTTGACCATTCTTAGAGGAGGCCCCATTGCCTTTTTTTTTTTTTTTTTTTAATTTTCTCTAGTATTTCTTTCCTTTTTTAAAATATTTTATTAGTTGTTGTTGGACCTTTATTTATTTTTATGTGGTGCTGAGAATCGAACCCAGTGCCTCACACATGCTAGGCAAGTGCTGTACCACTGAACCACAACCCCAGTCCCCCTATTTCCATTTTTAGCAGGGCATTTCTCTACTGTCCTTATGTTACCAAAAGTTTATGTGTGTAAGACCCCAAGTATCACAGCTATTGGTACACACACTCTGCCTCCCATCCCCTCTTGAGCAGTTGTGGCAACCAAAAATACCCATTTGATTTCCAGTTACCCACTAGAGTGATTAATACTACTACCTTTGAGTAGGAGGCAATGTTCTACAGTTTCTGGGGTTTCCATTTTTGAAAAGTGTCCTGTGCCAGGGCGCTTTTTTTTTTTTTAATATATATATATATTTTAGTTGTCAGTGGACCTTTATTTATTTATATGTGGTGCTGAGGATCAAACCCAGTGCTTCACACATGCTAGTCAAGTGCTCTACCACTGAGCCACAACCCCAGCCCCGCTAGGGCACTTTTTGTGGAGGAAAAGTGGGAATTATGGACACCAAATAGCTAAAAGGTACATGTGCAGAGTACTGTCCTGCTTGGAATGTGATGAATCTTCAAAGTATCAGCAATCTTTACTTCAGGCTTTTTAATTTTTTTGTAGTTGTAGATGGACAGAATGTCTTTACTTTATTTGTATATGGTGCTAAGGATCAAACCCAGTGCCTAGCACATGCTAGGCAAGCGCTCTGACACTGAGCTACAGCCCCAGCCCCCACTTCAGGCTTTTAAAAAAAGTGTCACTGGAGAACTGAGTGAGAGTATGACCTGCCCTTTCTACCAAGTTATACTCTTTCTGTTGAGACAAAAGTAACTAAGGGGTAAGGATCCTTGTGTAACTCACATTATGCCCACAGTGTGAATGTGGCATCACTGACACAGTCAGAAATTCGAGACATTATCTTGGGTATGGAGATCTCAGCACCATCACAGCAGCGACAGCAGATAGCCGAGATCGAGAAGCAGACCAAGGAACAGTCACAGCTGACTGCAACACAGACTCGCACTGTCAACAAGCATGGTGATGAGATTATCACCTCCACAACCAGCAACTATGAAACTCAGACTTTCTCCTCAAAAACTGAATGGAGGGTCAGGTATGTGAAGGGCAAAAGGGTAGGGATGGAGAGGCTGTTGGTGCTATTGGAGATGATGCTTAGGCTGACAAGTGCTGACGTCCTGTTTTTAGGGCCATCTCTGCTGCCAATCTGCACCTACGGACCAATCACATTTATGTTTCTTCTGATGACATTAAAGAGACTGGTTACACTTATATCCTTCCCAAGAATGTGCTTAAGAAGTTTATCTGCATATCTGACCTTCGTGCCCAAGTAAGTGTGCTCAACTAGACCACAGATGCCCCTTCATATTACATGCCTAAAACTCACCTGATATTTCCTGGAGTTTGGAATGCTGATTTCAATATTCATGGATGAATAACTGTAAAAGGATAGCCCAAAGAGGATGTGGGCCCTTATGAGATATCAAAATATTTTATAAAGCTTTAGCAATTAAGAGACTTTTTAAGAAATATTTATTTTTTAGTTGTAGGTGGATACACAATATCTATTTCATTTTTATGTGGTGCTGAGGATGGAGCCCAGTGTGTCACGTGTGCTAGGTGAGCACTCTACCACTGAGCCACAACCCCAGCCCAAGAGACTATATTATTGGCTTGGGAAGTTATTGGGAAAGAAAAAGCATATGGTCAGAAATAGATTCATGTGTTATTTTATTTTTTTTAAGAGAGAGAGAATTTTTTTTTAATATTTATTTTTTAGTTTTCGGCGGACACAACATCTTTGTTTGTATGTGGTGCTGAGGATCAAACCCGGGCCGCACACATGCCAGGCGAGTGCGCTACCACTTGAGCCACATCCCCAGCCCATCATGTGTTATTTTAAATAAACATGCTGTATCAAATCTGGGAGGTTAAGCATACCTATGATATTGAGACAGGTGGGGAAAGGCAGGATCTCTGCCTCATACTACTTGCAGAAATAAAACTAGATAGGGGATGGGACTGTAGCTCAGTGGTAGAGCACTTGCCAAGCATGAATGAGGTACTGGGTTATATCCTCAGCATCACCTAAAAATAAATAAAATAAAGGTATTGTATCCATCTACCACTAAAAATATTTTTTTAAAAAGTAAAATAAAGTTGATTCAAAATCTGAATGTTAAATACTGAACTGCAGAGCTAATGCAGTTTTTTAAATAAATCACTAAAATATTGATGACCTTAGTGTTGGGATAACTTCCTTTTAAAAAGACATAAAACAAAACTATAGTCAAAATTAATAACTTGTGATACAGAGTACTACAAAAGACAAAAATGAAAAAGTATTTCATTAGTCTAAGAGATAATGGATTAGTATGTAAAAGAGGAAATTTTCAGAAGTTAATTTTTTAAAAGTAACTGAAGAAGAATGAGCAAAGAATAAGAAGGGCATTAGGGTGTAGCTCAGTAATAGAGTATGTGCTTATCAGTAAGCATGGGACTCAGGGTTCACTCCTTAGCACTGAAAAAAATAAAAATAAAACTGTGGTTCAGAAAGGGACTCCAAATAAGTTCACTAGTAATTCATATTCATATGTTATAAAACACCATGTTGTGGCCATCAGGTCTACTTTTTTGTTTGTTTGCTTGTTTTGGTACCGGGGATTGAACCCAGGGGCACTTAACCACTGAACCACATCCCTAGTCCTTTTAAATTTTGAGACAGGGTTGCTGAGGCTAGCTTTGAATTTGTGATCCTCCTACCTCTGCCTCTCCACATTGCTGGGATTATAGGCGTGCATCACTATGCCTGGCAGATTGGCAAATTTGAAAAGATAACTAGTATTCTATATGAGTGATTTTATAGGAAACAGTTTCCCTAACTTTGTTGATAGCAATGTAAAATTTAAAATTCTGTCAGGCTGGGGATGTGGCTCAGAGGTAGAGTGCTCACCTACCATGTGTGAGGCACTGGGTTTGATCCTCAGCACCACATAAAAATAAAATAAAGATATTGTATCCACCTATAACTAAAAAATAAATATAAAATAAAATTCTGGCTAGTGCTGGTTTTCCAGATGTGGTATTCCGCTTGTGAAAATTAATTGAGCTGGCTGGATATGGGGACATATACCTATAATACCAGCTACTTGGGAGGCTGAAGCAGGAGGATTACAAATTTGAGATCAGCCACGACAAGTTTGTGACCAATCTTCGCAATTTAATTAGACCTTATCTCAAAAAATAAAAAATAAAAAGGGATGGAGTTGTGGTTCCAATAAAGTACCCCTGGATTCAGTGCCCACTACCAAAAGGTTATGAAGCTCAGTGAAGCATTGCCTCAGTTCAATCCCCAGTGCCAAAGAAAGAAAGAAAATTCATTAGCTGTGTGATTGTTTGTTTATTGATACTAAGTAATTATCAGCTGGGGAACTTGAGAGCAGTGCAGATTCCTAGATTATATCGCATATTGTGATGAAGAAAGTCTGATATTTTGAACAAGAACTCCAGGTGATTCTGATGCAGGGGGTTTTGGCTACATTTTTGAGAAACTTCATTCTTGTTCTTGGAGATAGGGAGGGAAACAAGCTGACACCCCAACTGTGGGTTGGAACTAAGACTCCTAACCCCCTTATCTCCAGATTGCAGGGTACCTGTATGGGGTGAGCCCACCGGATAACCCCCAAGTGAAGGAAATCCGCTGCATCGTGATGGTTCCACAGTGGGGTACTCACCAGACTGTGCACCTGCCTGGTCAGCTGCCCCAGCATGAGTACCTCAAAGTAAGTGGTGGTAATGAAGCTTGGAAGTGTAGGAGCTTGAGAATATGTGCCTTTTTGCCCTCAGGGAGGAGACAGGCAGGCATGTTAGTCAAATGGGTGAGAGTTCTGTTTGCACATGGGATTCTGAACAGTTCTTTACTGGTATTTGCCCATAGGAGATGGAGCCGTTAGGTTGGATCCACACTCAGCCCAATGAGTCCCCCCAGCTGTCACCCCAGGATGTCACGACCCATGCCAAAATCATGGCTGACAACCCATCTTGGGATGGCGAGAAGACCATTATCATCACCTGCAGGTGGGCTTGGACCCTCTTAGGAAGAAGTATTGTGGGGCAAGTAGGCATTGCGGGTCAGGAGCTGAACTGTCACGTGTCCTTGTCCTCTCTAGCTTCACACCAGGTTCCTGCACATTGACAGCCTACAAGCTGACACCCAGTGGCTATGAATGGGGCCGCCAGAATACAGACAAAGGCAACAACCCCAAGGGTTATCTACCCTCACACTATGAGAGGGTCCAGATGTTGCTGTCAGACCGATTCCTTGGCTTCTTTATGGTTCCTGCTCAGTCCTCATGGAACTACAACTTTATGGGTGAGTAGGCTGTGTGTGAGGGCAGCATGGGAAGTGGGGACAGGGTTGGGGATAAGTGACGTCATTACCCTTAGCACTTGGGCAGAAATGGCCCAGTGGCCCAGGCTGGTTGCGGAAAGGAGACCCTTTTAACATTTAATGTTTCCCTCTCACCTAAGGTGTCCGACATGATCCCAACATGAAGTATGAGCTACAGTTGGCAAACCCTAAAGAGTTCTACCATGAGGTGCACAGACCCTCCCACTTCCTCAACTTTGCCCTCCTGCAAGAGGGAGAGGTCTACTCTGCAGACCGCGAGGACCTATATGCCTAGTTGTTTCCTCACCTCCTCCTGTTTTGGACTTTTCAAATGCTGAAGCCTCTTATGCCCACATACAAGCTGGTGACATTCAGCAGCTTGGCCCTTTTTTCCTTCGTTTTTGTGTTTGTGTCATTAATGGCTTGTATTCCTGAACAACATATAATAAATTTTGTATAAATAGAAATTCAGGGTTGGTTGCTTCCCCCCCCCCCCCCC
>NW_025999891.1:1577357-1590966 GCF_001458135.2 Marmota marmota marmota
GCCTTCAGTCTCACTTCTTTCCTGGAGTGCTTAGCAGCCAAGTCCACTTCTGGACTTGGGCACAGGGGTGGAGCCTGGACTGGGTGCTAGGGGGAGGGCCTGCCTACAATGACCACTAACAACACTGGGCCTCTGCTTTTGGACACCTGCCTGGGAAATGGTGATTCAGTTCCCTGTGACCTTGGGGGTTGAATGGGACAGGGACAGGGTGCACCATGTCCCTTTCCCAGTCCTTTACCCCTTGTTGCTCCTCCCTTGTCACTTCTACCCCGCCCTTTACATTCCTAAACTTCCTGGGACAGAACTGTTTGGCATTTTCCGGTCCTAGTTGAGGCCTGGGGTGCCCTAGGTCTTCTGGGGGGAAAATGGAGCCCAGGAGTGCAGCGCCTGGGCCACCCAGCTGGATACCTCAAATAGCCTCGGGGTCTGCGACAGCAGCTGAGCTCGTATACCATCTAGCGGGGGCCCTGGGCACTGAGCTGCAAGAGCTGGCGCGTCGTTTTGGCCCAGAGGCAGCGGCTGGGCTGGTGCCGCTTGTGGTGCGGGCACTGGAGTTCCTGGAAAAGGCTGCTGTTGGGCCCGCCCTGGACTCGGTGAGTCACTCCTCGCTCTGCTTACCCCACCGTAGGGATGGCAGGCTCTAATCCCAGCCTGTACATCCCCAGCTGCAGGTGTCTGCCCAGCAGGCCGAACTGGAGTTACGGCGGTTGAGGCAGGAGAATGAGCACCTCCGCAGGGAACTACGCTCGGGACCGCAGGGTAAGCCCAGGCCCCGCCGGGACCAGGGTGGGCTGGGGACTAGTTGGGGCCTCAGCTCCTGTAGGCCGCCACTAACACGCCTTCTTCAGAGGAGCACGCGCTACTGCAGCAGCTCAAGGAGGTGACGGACAAACAGCGGGACGAGCTCCGTGCTTATAACCGCGACCTTCTGCAATGTAGCCAGGAGATGGAAGCTGTGAGTGCGGTCGGTAGGCGTGGGGCGGGGCTCAGGCGGGCCTTGGCGCCCCGCCCGTCAGCTCTCTTCTCGCTCCACCCCCAGTTGCAGGAGCAGCTGCAGCGCCTCCTGCTGGTAAATGCAGAGCTGCGACACAAGCTGGCCGCCGTGCAAGCCCAGCTGCGGGCTGCACAGGACCGCAAGAGGGAGCATGAGCTACCACTGCAAGGCCCTGGCAAGCGAGCTGAAGAGCAGAGGCCTGAGCTTGATCCAGTGACTCCTGAGGACCCGGTGAGTGCAGGAGGAAGGTAGGGACCCAACTCAGACCCACACAGTCTGGCACTTATTAAGCACTGGGCAAGTTGTTGTTCCAGGCTGCATAGCAAATCCGTTGGAAAGTGACACATAGATTTGCACCTAAGACCCACTCAGCTGCAGCAGTGCCGCCCTCTACTGTTGCACACTTGCCCCCAAAGTCTTCCAGTCACTTTCCCTAGCCTTCCTGTGATAGTATTAGGGTTTAGGTAGCAAGGATAATGGAGGCTGCCCTCCTCAATCATGTCTGCCCTTTCACAGACGCATACCCCACCGCAGCCAGAACATCCTCCGGAGGCAGGGCAGTGTGGCTTCAGCAGGGAGGAGGTTGAGCAGATCCTTCAAGAGCGGAATGAGCTCAAAACCAATGTGTTTCTGCTCAAGGAGGAGTTGGCCTATTTCCAGCGGTAAGAGGCTAGGAAGAGGAGGTGCCTCTACTTACTTACCTTGGGCCTCAAGTCACCCACTAATTCTTTATTCACTGATATATCCACTGTGACATATGCCAGGCTCTGCTTGGGTACTGGGAGGACATGAATTAAATAGTTCCTGCTGTCCTGGAACTTCATCCAAACGTGTGTGTGTGTGTGTGTGTGAGAGAGAGAGAGAGAGAGAGAGAGAGAGAGAGCGAGCGAGCAAGCGCAAAGGGTCACAACAGCAGCAGCAGCAAGTAGGGAAGTATTCCTAGGAAGCAGGCCACCTATAAGAAGATCTGAGAAATGTTAGCAGTGCAAAGCAGTATTTCAGGAAGAAAAAGGCAAATGGGTAATTGGACTGGAACCTACAGTTGGCATCCTCACTGCTTTCTCCCTGCCACTCCCTCTCTCCTATAGGGAACTGCTCACAGACCACAGGGTCCCTGGGCTTCTGCTTGAAGCCATGAAGGTGGCTGTCAGGAAACAGCGAAAGAAGATCAAGGCCAAGATGTTAGGGACACCAGAGGAAGCAGAGAGTAGGTAGGATCCTGCCTCCATTTCCCCGATCCAGCCTTTCCTCTCTCCCTCCCAAGTTTTGCTGAGCCTGATGACCTAGATAGCCACCTCTTAGCATTTGCTGACCTAGTGGTCACCTAGCTGAGCCTGCTGACCCAGCCTGGTCACCCTTATATCAATCTCATCTAGTCACTTCTTGGACCATCTAACCTGGCCTCCTTATCCCTAAGCCTGCTGTCTAGTCTGTCCTGCTAAGCCTGCAGCTATGATTAGGTCACTCCTTGGGCCTGCTGACTTGGCCTGATCACACCCTGAGCCCACAGTCCCACTTGCTATCGTCTTTCTGGATCACACTGCTCCCACCTGCCCTGTTGTATACATCTGCTGAAGAAACCTGCTAATGCTGCTTCTCCACACTCAGTTTTCAGTTTCCTGCCTTGACTGGGTCTATCTGTTAGAGGAATGGGTCTCGGCCTGCAGCTTTGCCAGGGGCCTGTTACCTGCCAGGCTATAAAGTAAAAGCCTCAAGATATCCTGTGCCTCCTTCACTCCAGCTGGGAACCCTGAAGTCCTTCTGTCCTTCCCTGGTGCTCCTGGAGGCCATTCAAAAAGCTCCACATGAGCTGAACTCCTGTTGTCCCTCAGGGCCTCAATATGTAGCCCTCACATCTTCTCTTTCCTCTGTCTTAGTGATGATGAGGATGGCTCCTGGCTCCAGCTCTCCAGCAATAAAGGAGATGATCCCCCACCCTCTGAGTCCAGAATACAGAGTTTGTATGTTGAGGGAAGGGAAGGGCAGGAGGGGAGGTGAAGGAGGAGTCCTGTTTTTTTCCTTTCCTTTTCCACTGCCTCTCACCCTGCTGTCCTGAGCTCCAACAAACCCTCCCTCCTGACCTGACCCCATTCAGCTCCCCATGACCACACACTGCCCTTTTTCCCCTCTGTATCTCCTTTCCCACCACTCCCTGCCCTCATCCCATATCCTTGACTTCTCTGGCTTTCTGGCTCAAAGTACCTCCTGGCTCTCCCTCCAGCTTTGGCTCATGGTATCACAGTGAAGCAGAGGCCTCAGAAGCTAAGACCAGCAATACCACTCCCGGTGAACTAGGGGAAGAAGAGGAGGCCCCACAGCAACCTCACTTGGAGCCTGTGGGCACCCCTCCAGCCCCCAACTCCTGACTGGCGCTGCTCTGCTTTTGATAAACATCTTGGTCTGAGGGCCTCAGCTGCCCCAGAGGCCTGACTTTGGGGTCTGGCAGTGGGTGAATGTGTGAGCTCAAATGAGGATAGGGCTCCTACCTTCACAGCCCTCTCTGGTGCTCATCTCCTGTCCTGCCTGTGCTCACCATGACAGGGAGCTCAGCCTGCTTACCTTCCTGACTTTCCTTCACCAAGCCTTGGGCTATCTGTGCAAAGGTATTTCTTCTCCAAGTTCCAGTTTCCCCATTCAGGAGACAGAGGACTGTTTATCTACCTGTCTGAGGATTTGTACAGCTAATGTAATAAAGCATCTGCCCACAATACCCAAAACTTCTCCATGTCTGTCTGTTAGTGGGCCGTCCCACCTCCCAAGCCTCCAGGAGCAGGGGCAGCCAGAGGTTTCCTCATGGGGTTTCCTTCTTGGTTGGTCGCTGGATGGAAGACTTCTCTCAGCTCTGGCTTCACTTTGGGAGTACGGTCTAATGGAAAGCCATGCCCACCCCCTTGCCTGTTCTCTGTATCCAAGGACATAGGCCTTTGTTTTTCCTTCCTGCCTCCAGATTAAGACCCATAAACCCACTCAGTTCTTACCATCAGCCTTTCTTTCCCTTTCGTTTCTGAGTGTATGGCCTTCCTAGTACCCGTGGGGCCCTTTCAGGGCGGAGCATCATGTCAGTCCACCCCTCCGGCCTGGTTTCCTCAGGAAAAGCCTTGGGAGGAAGCAGGGAGGGGGTTGGGAGCTGTGGGAGCCAGATTAACTCAAGCCCTCCCACTTTATTGGCCGCCATGGGGCTGGGGCTGCTGTTCCTACTTTTGCTGCTCTGGACTGCAGGGATCCAGGGGTCTGAGCTGGATCCCAATGGGCAACACGTCTGCATGGGCAGCAGGTGGGTCTTGGGGAAGACTGATGGGGATGATGCCTGAATTATTGGGGCATTTCTGAGAATGAAAAATTGAGGCATTTCTGAGAATGAGGATGTAGAGGAAGAGGTCTTGGCATTAAAGGGAAGGGTTTTGAGGAATGATCTGGCAAATAGTGGATAGTCAGGGCAGGTGTTATTAAGGCCAAGGAAGGAGACCGGAGTGGACAGGCACAGCGGGGTAGATCTCCCTGGTGGTCTGAGGCAGATTACCACACCTCAGCTGGAGCCAGTGATTCACCCTGTGGGGCTGCATTGCCACCAGCTGACCCCTTTCTGCCCCACAGCCCCTCTGCTGAGCTGCAGTGCTGCCCAGGTTGGAGGCAGAAAGATCGAGAATGCACCATTCGTGAGTAGCCAGGCTGGACCCCCAGCCAAGGAGATGGGAGATATCACCCAGTGACAACCCTTTCTTCCTACTCTTTCCTCTCCAGAGCCCTAAAATCAGGGTTCATCCTGTGACACACATCCCCAGCCTTATGAGGGTGGCTTTTAAGGGAGCAAAGCCCCTGAAGTGGGTAAAAGGGAGAGGGTGTCCCCTGGTTGTGTGTGCCCCAGACTTTCAGACCTGGGTGGGATGTTTTTCAGCTATCTGTGAGGGACTGGATGCCTGCCAGAAAGACGAGATATGTGTGAAACCAGGCCTCTGCCGATGCAAACCTGGATTCTTCGGGGCCCAGTGCAGCTCCCGTGAGTCTCAACTGCAGGATGAAGTTACTGGGCAGAACTAGGTGGTGGGTGGGGGAGGGAGGGGCATGGCAGAACAGATGGAAATGTAACCTTAGAACAGCAGGGCCAGAATCCCCACAAGTCATTTATTTGTTTGTTTGTTTGTTTGTTTGGTACCAAGGATTAAACCCAGGGGAGCTTAACCACTGAGCCACATCCCCAGCCCTTTTTTATATTATATTTAGAGACAGGGTCTTGCTGAGTTGCTTAGGGCCTCACTAAGTTGCTAAGGCTGGCTTTGAATTCATCATCCTCCTGCCTCGGCCTTCCCATTCCCCCAAGTTTCAAGTTTGAGGAAATTAAGGCCCACTTACAGAAGTGATGTACCCCTGGTAGATGCCCTGAGTCATCTGTTTTTTCTCTATATTCACAAAGCCCTGCCCACTTGGGACCTTTGCCTCGTTTTTAACTTCTTAGAGAAAATGCCTGTGATCCCTGTTAACTGTGTAATTTAGTCTCCCCCACAGATACCTTATATATGGGTGGAGGGCAGGAGACTCCAAACCAGGCTCTCTGCCCTCTCTGGCAGAAGAGGGGGATAGAAAGGGGGTTGGTGGACCCATACCCTGAAGGTAGGCCCCAGGAATCCCTGGGTGGGAAGCTCAACAGGGGTTTGTGAATAAAGCCCCCACCCACCTATGTGTGACTCTGGGAACACCCCCTTTTCACTCAAGATCTCTGAGTGTGCTCTAGAACATCAAGTGGGAGGCTGGGCCCAGGCTAAGGGTTTTTTGTTTGTTTGTTTGTTTTAATTTTTTTCATTTAGTTATAGATGGACATAATACCTTTATTTTATTTATTTATTTTTATGTGGTGCTGAGGATGAACCCAGTGCCTCACTCGTGCTAGGCAAACACTCTACCTCTGAGCCACAACCCAGCCCCAGGCTAAGGGTTTTTGTAATTCAGAGTCTGGAGCAGGAAGTGAGCTATGCTCCAGGAGGACAGGTTGCCACATGTTCCAGGGTCTGTCCTTGTCTTACTTGGAGGGTTGGCTGGACCCCTCTGCTTTGAGGAAAGGACAGGACAAGGATCTGTGCCTGGCCCTGAGCCGATTTCCGTTCCCTGCAACCCTGCAGGCTGCCCAAGCCAGTACTGGGGCCCCGACTGCCGTGAGACTTGCCCCTGCCACCCACACGGCCAGTGCGACCCAGCCACCGGCAAGTGCCAGTGCCAAGCGGACCGCTGGGGCAGCCGCTGTGAGTTCACGTGTGCCTGTAGCTCCCACGGCCGTTGCGACCCTGAGACGGGTGTGTGCCACTGCAATCGGGGCTGGTGGTCATCCACGTGCCGCCGCCAATGCCAGTGCAGTTCTACATCACAGTGCGACCAGACCACAGGAGCCTGTCTCTGCCACTCGGGCTGGTGGGGCCGCCGTTGCAGCTTCCGCTGCTCCTGCAATGGCTCCCCTTGCGAGCAGCTTTCGGGCCGCTGCATCTGCCAGCCTGGCTGGTGGGATTCCGAGTGCCGTCAGAAGTGTCAGTGCGTGCGTGGCCTCTGCAGTGCCACCTCCGGTCAGTGCTCTTGCCCTCCTGGCTTCCACGGCGCGCGCTGTGAGCTGCCCTGTGCTCCTGGTAGCTACGGGGTGCAGTGCAGAAAAAGGTGAGCCCCCCTCCAAGGAGCACCAGGGAGGACCCAGGTCAGGGGGAGTGAGCAGGAAGAGCAAGAAGAGCAGGAAGAGGCAGGTACCCAGTGAGAAGTGCTAGACACGGAGTGGGGATCCTAGTGCTATCCCCCCAAAATACACAAGACAGGGAGGAAAGAAGAAGAAACCCCTTGATACCCCTGGGTTGAGCCCTCCCACTCCTTTCATCCAATTAGTTAAAGATATAATACTAGCAAGCCATACTTAGAAAAAGAATCAGGATTCAAAAGAATGGCCCTTTAAGACTCAGTGGCTTTCAATTATTGATCAGCTCAAGAACAAGAAACTACATCCCACACGACACATGTAGCACATTTTATAACGGAAATAAAAATAACTAGACAATACATTCTTATATTTATACATACACATGTACTGTAGTGTTTTCCTTTTTTCTTTTTCTAAATGCTAGTCAAGATTGGTTAGACTGGTTTTATAAACTCCTTTCTTCCCTTTTGATAATGGATCTGACCCAAGTCTATCATCCCAGATAATTAAGAATCTGGAGGGAGAAACTTCAAGTTACTGATAAGCATCAATGAAAAATTTAGATAAGGTAAACTTGAAAGTACAGTAGTTAAAACAGTCATAATCATTCATTAGTCATGTATATATTTATTTAGTTGTAGATGGACACAATATCTTTATCTTATTTATTTTTTGTGGTGCTGAAGATCAATCCCAGTGCCTCACGCATGTGAGCAAGTGCTCTACAACTGAGCCACAACCCCAGTCCCTGATTTTTTTTTTTTTTTTTTTAAGGTTGGTCTTGCTTTATTCCCAGACTTACCTTGAATTCCTGGGCTAAAGTGGTCCTTCTGTTCCAGGCACTGAAGTAGCCTTACAAGCACACTGCACTGCATGCAGTCTATAATTGACTTTTTTACATTTTCATGTTGTGGGATAGAAGATAAACCACTGAGCCCTGATCTCAGGGATGGCATAGTGTGGGAGAGAGAAAGGGGAAAGGAAGAGAAAAGGAAAGCTGGGCAGAAAGCAGGTGGAGGGTAGAGTGGTAACTTGGTGTCCTGGCTGTACTATAGCTTTAGGTGACCCTGGCTGGCTGGGGCCCAGGTGAGGACGCCACCCTACTGAGGGTGGACTAGACTTTTCTGTAGGATCCTTACCTTCCCCAACACACAGTCAGCCCTTGGGGCTACCTCCTGGTAAAACTGAGGGTCAAAGAAGAGTTTTGAGGGAGTCCTGGGATGCACGCTCTTCTAACTTCCTTACCCCTTGGGGTTTCCTTCCCCTTTTCCCTCTAGGAATTTGTAGTCTGTCACCTACTGGTTTGGTTCTAGGTTCAAGGCCCTGTTTACACCTGAGCTTCACTGCTGAGGAGTGGCCAGTTGGGTTTCTGAGTCCTGGAGCATGGGGAAGGTGGGTAGGGTCCCCACTATGGGGGCAGACCTGCTCTACCCTCCCCATCTCTGAGTCTTGTCTCCCCTCAGGTGTGAAGACTCCTGCCCAATGGGCACCTTTGGGGAGGGCTGTGGCTCTACCTGCCCCACCTGTATTCAGGGCTCCTGTGATGCTGTAACAGGAGAATGTGTCTGCAGTGCTGGCTATTGGGGGACCAGGTAAGGACTGAGCCCTGTGGGCAGGAGGGTACTGGGACTGAGTAATGGTTCCAAAACTTTCTTTCCTGGGGCTTTCCACCTCTCAGATACCTGTCTACCATTTTCATAACTCAGAAGTTAGTCCTCCGGTTATGAGGTCATATCATCTGAGGAAAGTCATAATACCAAATCTAAAAGGACTAAAAAAAGAAATAAATAAGATTAAAAAAAAAAGGAAAGAAAAACAACCAGCAGCCCACTAAGTCATGTGTACAGGATAGTGAAGCAGCTAATAATTAGGGGTTTTAATAGTGTATGCTTTAGAGAGTGAATTCTAGTCATAGCTGACTAATATCTAACAGAACCTGTTACTGAGGAGCTTGACCAGTGTCAGGCAGGGTGTAACAGTGCATGATCTCAAGTTTTCTTTTTGTTGTTGTTGTTTTTTTGTTACTAGGGATTGAACCGAGGGGCACTTAACCACTGAGCAACATCCCCAGCTCTTCTGTTTATTTTTATTTATAGACAGCATCTTGCTGACTTGCTTAGGGCCTTGCTAAATTGTTGAGGCTAGCTTTAGACAGTTCTTCTGGCTCACCCTCCAGAGCTGCTGGGATTACAGACATGTGCTACCACATCCAGAGGATCTCAAGTTTTCTTTCTTTTCTTTTTAATATTTATTTTTTAGTTTTAGATGGACACCATATCTTTATTTTATTTTTTACGTGGTGCTGAGAATCGAACCCAGTGCCTCACACATGCTAGGCAAGCGCGCTACCACTTAAGCCACATCCTTAGCCCTCAGATTTTCAATCTGAGACCTTAGGGGGAAAAAAATGAAAGAAAAATAATTTAAAAGAAAGAATAAAAAAAGGACTTACTCCCTAATTGGATGTAACCTTACTTAGGGATAGGCTCTAGACCCATTGTCATTTCCCTAAGGTCTTCAGATGGAAAACAGTGTCTCCAATCAGGTTTTCACTTATGAGACAGCTTGTAATGTCAAATAGAAGAGACCTCATTTTATAATGGAAAGGTCCAAGGCTTGGAAAGTTAGGGTCAAGGCCAGGCTTGAACACACCTCCATATCTTGATGGCACCTCCCTGAATGCCACTGGCATCTTGCTTATTTCACATTAGTTCTGGGTGGCTAAGGGGCTGAGGATAGTCAGAGGTAGACCCTGTCCAGAGTGTTGTACATTGGCCTGCCAATAGCTGGGCAGCTTCAAGCCTGAGGGTTCCTTCCACTGCCAGAGGCAATTAGAATGTGACTCAGAAGTGAGATTCTTGGGTATCATCCAGGGAAATGGCAGGGGGTGGGTATAGTACTCAGAAATCTGCCTTCCCTCTCTCCTGCTCACCTCCATCCCTTTTCACCCAGCCTTCAGCCTGCCCCTCCTTGTTACCCCACAGCTGCAACAGTTCCTGCCCATCTGGCTTCCATGGAAACAACTGCTCTATTCCCTGCCAATGTACAGAGGGACTCTGCCACCCTGTCTCAGGGGCCTGTGAGTTGGGGAGAGTGCAGGGAGGATGCGAGGTGCTGCAGTAAACAGGGAATATCTCAGCATTTCCATAAACTCCAGGAGCCCCACTTGCTAGCAAACCTGAGCCTGCTTCAGAGACATTCCTGTTCTTGGAATCTGTATGGATGCTCTGGGACCCCAGGAGAAACCAGGGTAGATCCAGGAAATGAGTGGGCTGGCTTGGACTCTGGAATGGCAGAGTACAAGAAAATCAGGATAAGAATTTTTAGAATGGGGCCTGGACCGTCAGGAGGGGACAGACCAGCAAAGGCTGGCTGGAAGAGAGAGAGGTACCCATAAATAGAAGACTCTGGGGAAGTGGCAACTCAGAGCTAAACATGAGGCATCATGCATGGGAGAGCAGAAATTCCTGAGTGTTTGACCATCTCTTGCTTCCCCAGGCCCTTACAGTAAGGATGCCATCCTCACTACTGGCATCCTGGTCCCTCTGCTGCTGCTCCTCCTGGGCATTGCCTGCTGGGCCTGCTACCGCTGGACCACTCGGTTGGACCCCAAGGACAGGTGAACACTGGCCGGTCCCATCTGGTTTCCTTTCCAGGGTGTGGAAGGGCTGGCCTTGTCAGTGCTTAGATCAGAGGTAGTGGAGACAGTTGGTGGTTCAACGGAGAATATGGCTTTCTAAGAGACAGAAGGGAGGAAGGAATGGGCCAGTGGGGTTGCCACAGGGGAGTGTTGCTCAAAGGTAGCTCTGTTCTTCACAGAACGTCCTCATGCCTCATAACCTCTTGGAGACTCAAAAGTATGGAGGTTTGGAACAGGAAATGTGGGGGCAGGAGGATTATCATCCTCAATTCATAGAGGTCACTGAGGCCATAGGTGACCCAGCTAGTCACGGCACACACACAGCCCCCAACAGGCTCTCTGGATTCTGTCCAGTTCTCTCATGGCCTGATCCTTGAGTGTGTCCTGTGTGCTATTGGGCATCCACAGATAAGCAGATCCTGTTGTCCTTGCCCCATGGCAGAGAGCCCTGGGGTGGGGAAGAAGCCCCTCCCAGGAAAATGAGGACATGTACAAAGGCCATCAGACCAATGTTGACAGGTGGAGTAGTATGACTGCTTGGGAGCAGAGAAGCATAGGGACAAGGACAGGCTTACTGGGGTTCAACTAGGATGACAATAACAAAGAGCTACATTTTGGAAAACCACTGCCAAATACTATGCGTCCTGAGAAAAACTCTGATATAAGATTGTTGTCCCCATTTTACAGGGAATGAAGTATGAGCCAGAGTTGTTACCCAGGTCTCTGTGACTCAAGAGCCATGCTGTTTTCTGTGATTCAGACCTTGGGCTCGGTAGTTAAGATTTTATTCTATAATTGATACAGAGCCATTGAAGTAGATGTAGCCGCCGTCATACCCTGCCAAGGTAACACAGGTCACTTTGTGTTTTGTGCACTGACCACCCTTCCTACTCCACTGCTTAGGCCTGTGAGAGATGGTGCTGCCTTGTCCAGGATGAAGCAGCAGGTCTGGGGGGCGCTGACCAGTCTAGGCTCTGCCCTGTCCTGTGGTTCCCTCAGCAGACACAAACTTCCCTGGGTGACAGGTAAGTGAGGACTGAGGATGGGGTACTGGGATGGGACAAAGATTCCCATCAGGCTCTGTGCTGATCTGTATTTCCTACAGTCTCTCACCATGACCCAGAGGTCCCCTTCAACCACAGCTTCATCGAGCCACCCTCTGCTGGCTGGGCCTCAGATGACTCCTTCTCTTCTGATCCTGAGTCTGGAGTAGAGGACGAAGTTCCTGCCTACTGTGTGCCACCCCAAGAAGGTAGCCCCCAACAGCCCAATGAACCCCTGAGCAGCTCTTCCCTCCAGCAAACATATAAACTTGGATCTACTTCCCATTCTATGATAGTTATTGATCCTGGCTCTGGGGACACAGTAGAGAATAAAATAGATTATTTTCAGCAAGCCTGTAGTCTGGTAGGCAGTAATCAGACACTTATAGGACAGAGTGATAGATGCTTCGATGGGGGATACACTAGGGTGGGCTCATAATCTAGCCACGTCTGGGCCGACTGGCATCAGGGAACACGTCTGTGTTGGTGACAGCTGTGTTGTCTGGCAGGGTTAGCTGGAGTTAGTAAAGTGAAAGTTACAATTGGGATGGTGTTTCAAGTAAAGGGAACAACGTTTATGATGGCCCTGAGGGAGAGGGATGTGGCTCTGTGGCATTGCAAGTTTCAGCTTGACTGGAGTGTACTAGTGATTCAGAGCGGGAAGGGGTGGTAGAATAGTGAAGTAGCAGTGTCTGCTGAATTGGCCCCTTCCTGCCTCTCTGCATCTTCCCTCCTTTCCTTGCGCCATTTTTGAGGCTTCCCAGAAGATGCTGAGCTGTAGGCGGGATGAACTGGGGTGGCCAGCCTAACTGCAGCAAGCTCTTCTGTCTCCTTTGCCAGGGATGGTCCCGGTAACCCATGCAGAGTCAGCAGAGGCCAGCCTGGCTGGTGGCCCCTTCCCTCCCCCAGAGGATACTTCCACACCATTTGCTATTCCACGCACCTCCAGCCTAGCGCGGGCCAAGCGGCCATCAGTTTCCTTTGCTGAAGGCACCAAGTTTGCGTCACAGAGTTGCCGAAGCTCAGGAGAACTCTCCAGCCCATTCCGAAAACCCAAAAGGCTCTCCAGGGGGGCCCAACCAGGTCCTGAAGGTCAGGAAGCCAAGGAGTCCGTAACTCTGGAGCAAGGAAACACAGATGAGGCTGCTCCTGCTACTGCCAGCCCTGGAGATTCTGCCATTGACCACCAGTACTACCTTGAAGACCAGACAGCAGCTGAGTGTGTGGAAGCCATTGACAGTGGTGTCAAGGAGACCTCAGATCCTGTGGCCACAATCTACATGCTGGCAGGGACGCCCCAGAGATCTGAGGGTCCTGTCTTGTCTATCTTTCGGCATTTTGGTAATTTCTGGAAAGGTCAGGCAGAAGCTAAGGTCAAGACTGCCATCCCTAAGCCTCCACGCCGAGCCCTGGGTCAGAACAAGAATAGCCCTGGGCTGGCCTCTGGTTCTGCCAGTCAGAGGCCTGGTGCTATTGCTAAGCCACCACGCCGGGCCCGGGGTCAGAACAAGGGCAACCCTGGGCTGTCCTCTGGCTCTGCCAGTCAGAGCCTTGGCTTAGCTCCCAATGCCAAACTCATTTGTACCATGGAGTCTATAGGAGTTAGATCAGAGGAAGTGTCGAGAGGGGTAGGGGATGGCATTGAGAGCTCAGGGAGGGCCCAGGAGCCAGTCATTGGGAACAGCCCCCCAGAACAAGATCTCCAAAAGCAGGCAGAAGAGGAAGGGCAGGAGGAGCCCTTGTATGAGAATGTTGTACTTGTGTCTGGGCCACCAGAGTCCTAAGGACCCTGAATTTGGGGAACTAAAAGACTGTGGATGGGCGGAAGGGCAGGGAGGGGGCACCAGAACTACTCATGGATCAGATTATACTTTGTGATGGAAAATGATCCAGAGCCAGAGCAGTAGAGCCTCTGCCTTGGAGAAGGCCAGAGTTAGAGGCCAGTTGGCTCTGCGCCCTGGCAATGCTGGAAGCCTGGGCAGAGACCCTGCCGGATGGGGTCAGGAAGGGGGAAGAGATGGCTACAGGGACTTTTTCTCTGTTGTTCTAAATTCTGCCCCAAAGGATTATTATTTCCTTCATTTGCAAAACATTGTTCTGGAATTGGAAACAAACTAAATGTTTGATGATGAAGATAGACTAAACAAATATTTCTTAGAAAAATCGTGTACAAGGATAAAATATTTGTGCTATACTAAGTATGTAAAGAGCAATTTAGAAATAAGGGTATACAGCGTAGCTTTTTTTTTTTTTTTTTTTTTTTT
>NW_025999891.1:1593461-1598489 GCF_001458135.2 Marmota marmota marmota
TTTTTTTTTTTTTTTTTTTGCAGAGCCATTGAACTCAGGCCCTTGTAGGTAGTAAGCATGGGCTCTATCACTGAGCTACACTCCCAGCCCTGTAACTTGCTTTCACACTTAGCAAGATATTCTCTATAACTTTTGAAGTCAGTAAATGTAAAGCTACCTCCTTTCATAAAAGATGACCAGGTGGAATTCCATCATGTGGAAATATGACAGGTTATTTTATACCATGTCCATTGCCAATGGACAGCTGAGTTGCTTCTGATAAAATAAAATGTATCCACATTTCTTATTGCATGAGTATACACTTTTTTTGTAGAATATATTCCTAGGAGGGAGCTGTTGAGTTATAGTGTAAGAAAATTACAAGTTTCTATACTTCTTCCAAATTGCCCTCCAAAATAGCTGTATGGGTTTGTAGTCACAAATTAAAGGAATAAGCATGGTCAGGTGTCATGGCACAAACCTATAATCCCAGCTCCTTGGGAGGCTCAGGCAGGAGGATCATAAGTTGGAAGCCAGATTTAGCAATTCAGCAAGACCCTGTCTAAAATAAAATTAAAAACAATGCTTGCCTGGGGCTGGGGTTGTGGCTCAGTGGCAGAGTGCTTGCCTACCATGTGTGAAGAACTGGGTTCGAATGTCAGCACCACATATAAATGAATAAAACAAAGGTTCATCAATAGCTAAAAAATAAACAAATAAATAAATAGTGCTTATCTAACATGTAGAAGACCCTGGGTTCAATCCCTAGTGTCTCTCTCTCTCTCTCTCTCTCTCTCACACACACACACACACACTCACACACACGGGCATTCATTTCCTTGTAAATCTAATTAGGTAGAAAATGGTAAGTTATTATTTTAGCACAAATGAAATAAAGTAATACATGTTAAAGTTCTTAAAATCTTTATACAAATTAAAAAACAAAACTTTATTTTAACCATCAAAAACTGATATGTCTGTGTTTGGGGATGTGGTTCAGTAATAGAGTGCTTGCTTCGCATACCCAAGGCTCTGGGTTTGATCCCCAGCACTGAAAAAAAAAAAAAATCTCATTTCAATTTGAATTTCTATGATTATTCTAAGGTTGAGGTCTTTTCAGACCTTAAATTGCTATTTGTATTTTTCCAATAGATAATCTGGGTATATTCAATTTTGAATTGAATTGTTCATGTTTTTCTGGTTGATTTGGAAGTACATTTTCTGTATCAAGAATATTAATTCTGGGCTGGGGATGTGGCTCAAGCGGTAGCGCACTCGCCTGGCGTGCGTGCGGCCCGGGTTCGATCCTCAGCACCACATACAAACAAAGATGTTGTGTGCGCTGAAAACTAAAAAATAAATAAATATTAAAATTCTAAAAAAAAAAAAAAAGAATATTAATCCTTTGCTCAGTTTGTGATAGGTTTTTAAAACCTATTTAGAGTTTCTTCTCTTTTTCTCTACAAGGGGAAAGGTCTTCTCTACCCTAAAATTAGTGAAATAATCTAATTATTTGGTATGTTAGTGGTTTTATTTTATTGTTATTATTTTTGCAGTGCTGGGTAGCAAACCCAGGACTTTGCACATGCTAGGCAAGCCCTTTATCACTGAGCTCCATTCCCAATGGTTTTATTTCTTTTATGATTTGGCAACAGTGCTGGTGTTGTGGCATTAGTACTCCTGACAAAAAACAAAGGTTTCACTCAGACCTAGACTCAAGTCCCAGCTTCAACATTTCATTTTGTGGCTCTGGAAAAGTTGCTTAAATCCTCTGGTTTTTCTTCTGAAAAATGAAGACAATGCCTATCTCCTAGTGTGTTTGTGAGGATTAAGTGGCACAAATGATGAAAAGCATGTAGTATATGTTTAGCTCTCAATAAAAGCTAATTATTATTGGCACTACCATCGGATTTGGTGTCATAGAATCTGGTACTTTTCAGAACTTTATGTTTTTATTCCACAAACCCATATTGTGTGTCTCCATTGTGCTTGCTTCAGTATTAGGAGCTGGTTATACAAAGTTGAATAATACATATTCCCGCCCCAAAGTGTTTATAGTCTGTGGGAAAAGTGGATACAACCATGAATAAATAACTATGAAATATCATATTAGTGGACAAAGATAGCAAAAGGTATTACAGAGTGGTCAGGGAAGGCTTCCCAGAGGAGGTACTATTCAAGAAGGGGCTATAGTGAAGGCCAGAGGTGGAGATGAGAATAGTGGCATAAGAACCACAAGCAATTTGACAGTGATTGGAGCACCTAAGACCAGGCAGGTCAAACAGTCCCAAAGAAGAAAAAGATGTATTGGTGGAGAGGAGCCCATATGGGTAAAATTGTGAATGTGAACTTCAACTTGCAGAACAAATGGTAAAGTTTCTGAAAAATTTTAGCAGAGGTCCTATTTGCATTTCCCACCGTTTACTGGATGGAGTGGGGAATGGATCTGAGTTGTATGATTGTGTGCTAGGGACATAAATGGACAGATTAAATATTTAAGAAATATGGCTGTACTGGTGTGGTCATAGCAAGTACCTAACAAATATTTGTTGAAAGGATGGTTCACTATATTTACCTTATTTAAGGGAGATCGGGAGTGGCATAGTTTTGAGGGAGAAACTGAATAATTATTTTTGTGATGTTGGGGATTGATCCCAGGGCCTCCTGTACACATCCCTAGCCATGGAAGGTGAATTAAAAGATGTATTTGAGGTCTGGAGAGGGTCTTCAGGCAGTTGGCTAAAGGAAGGCGAGTGAAAGAAGGGAGAGCTGTCAGGTGCGGTGGAAACCTTGAATAAGAATCTATGGGGTGGGTAACCCAATAGGTAATCAGCCAGGATCCTCCTGGCACAAACCAACAATACCAACCAGCACTGTGCTGGAGAGGATGTCCTTGCAGGGAGGCCAGCGGTAGTTCACTGCAGCAGAGGGCGCACTGGGACTGGAGGAAGAGGAATAGGAGGCTACTGGGGCTCCTATAGCATTGGGATATTGAGCCAGCTCCCGGAGTACACAGACTCTGGGGAACACAGGGTTTTCCAAGGTCAGACTAGTGCCTCTGGTCAGGAAGACGCTGCCGGACAGCAGAACCCTTAGAATCCAGCAGTTCCTCGGGGCAGGGCCGGCTCTTCTGCTCAGGGAGGCCAAAGCACTCTTAATCCCTGGCGACCCCTCGCACAAAGACCACACAGAGCTTGGCATTGCCCAGGGCTCACTCTGCTGAGAGGACCCATACCCGAAAGAGATGTTCGGGATCAGGGAGCACAAAAATGACTGATCTGAGTTAGGCCACCCAGGGGATCAAGGAGAGCGGGAATTCGAATGGAAGCTCCAGAGTCTGAATGGAGGACCAGAGAGACAATGTCCTAACACTGGACCGATAAGACCTAAACTCCTGCTTTAAGATCCTCAAGGGATACCTATTATGGACCCAGCAGATGGCACCTAGGAGAGGGCAAGAAATCGGTGAATAAGGAGTGCAGGGAAGAGGGGTCTGAAGACCGAGACCCACAGACTGCACCTGGATGGAGACCACCATAGGCAGGAGAGCGAGGAACCAGAACACAAAGCCTGAGAAAGTCGGGATAACATCGCTGCGAGGGAAGGAGGCAAGTGGGGACTTCCGAGAGTGAAACGACCTGCGCGGAGTCACAGCATCCACGCGTGAAGCCTAAGGGCGCAAGGGAGCTGGAGACAACCTAGCGGGTCAGAGGAGAGCGGAGTGCGAAATCGGAGCTGACCGCCACGCAGCTGGGGAAGTCCGAGGAGCGCGGGAACGCCTAGCTGAGGACCCAGCCCAGGGTCAGGGCTCCGGGTGGGGCTCTGGAGAGGCGGTGGAGCAATGTCCCGGGGGTTCCCGGCCTGGCTGCGGCTCCACTTTAAAACAGCAGAGTCAAGACAAGGCCCACAGCTGCCCCAGGCCCCCCCAACTCTCTTGTTTGTCTTCAAGTCCGGCCGGAACCGGCTTCTGCTTGCCGGGGGGCGGGCGGGTGGATGATGATTGGTCAACGCCTGTTTCCAGCCCCCACTCAGCCAATCAGCAGGCAGCAGTGTTTTCATCTTAGGGTCGGAATAAAAGGGCTGGAATAAAAGAGGGCAGAAAAAACGCCGGGCGGGCCCGACACACATCAGTAGGAGCTGGGTGAGCCGAACCCCGGGGATCTGGGTCCCAGGCCAGGGAGTGGGGGGTCAGAAGCCGCACAAGAAGGGGCTTAGAAAATTTGTGAATATGAGAGGGAAGAAACTGGATACAGGATCCGCCAGGGAATAGATTAAGAACCCGGGAGGGAGCTGAGGGATGGAGGGACCGGGGTCTGCTTCTATGGAAACGGACTGATTGCCGAGGTAACAGCCCGGGATGGGGGCTCTTCGGCAGGCTCGCGCCGCCGGTTTGAACCGGCTTCGCCTCTCCCAGGCGGGGTTCGCGTGGCCGCAGCGCCTAGCGACCTAGACAGTGGCCAATGGTGCGGCAGTTCCTGTGCGGTCAGGCCAATGAGCGCTCCGTGGGCGGGCCGTTCCGGGGCTTGGTGCGCTGATCTTGTGGTTGAAAGAAACAGCACTGGGGAAGGGTCTTGAGTGCGGGCGGGCGGACGGGAGCTCGTCAGAGTCCCTGGGAGTGGCAGCACTCAGGTATGCCCCTACCCAGGTGGCCATACCTTAAGCTTTTTCCCCTTCCGGCCCCCGGGCTAGCTATGTCAATCCTGAGGGGGTTAGGACTAATTCCACGTCCTTGAGCAT
Source organism: Marmota marmota marmota (assembly GCF_001458135.2). NCBI lineage: Eukaryota > Metazoa > Chordata > Mammalia > Rodentia > Sciuridae > Marmota > Marmota marmota. Next base: position 1,598,178 of record NW_025999891.1, read on the forward strand.
GCGTTAAGTCCATTCCTGCCTCCATGCCTCAGTTTACCTCGGAATGCGCTGAGGAAAAAGTCTTTCTGCCTGGCCAGGGAGGCTCCAGAGTAGCTGAGGGCAGTGTGGTACGAGCCTTCCGTGGATTGAGGGGTGGCCCAGGTCTGGGACAGGGCTGGGGCTTGCTTGCCTCACCGCACGCACCTATAGCCAGGGCCGCGGAGGAGTGACCATCTCCCCGCCTTGGGACAGCGGTCGGGGGCGGCCGTACGGACTGGGTAGGGCCGGCGCTGACGCGGAGGTCTGTGCGCAGGTGGCTGCAGAGCCGGGCTG
>NW_025999891.1:1598514-1653654 GCF_001458135.2 Marmota marmota marmota
CACTGCCCATCGGCGCCGCTGGTGGATGGCCTGCACCGCGGTGTTGGAAAACCTCCTCTTCTCGGCAGTCCTCCTGGGCTGGGGCTCTCTGCTCATCATGCTGAAGTCGGAGGGCTTCTACTCCTACCTATGTACTGAACCAGGTGAGATGGACGCCTTGGGCTGGGTACGGTTCCTGGAGTGGGGTCTTTGGGAGAGGGCGGATGGTAGTGAAGACCTGGCCAGCAATGCCCCCCTCGCTGCGCAGAGCGTCCCGGGTTTCAAAAGGCCCATTTGATCCTAACCTAGCTCTGCTGGGTACGTATTATTATTTTCCCGTTTCATGGATGAATAAACTGAGGCTCAGACCAATCTTTTTATTTGCCCATGCTGGAGACCCAAAACTCTCACATCCAGGAGTTTTTTCTACTAGCTAGGAACTGGACTTATGTCCTCTCTGTGCCTGGAACATTGCTGGCCTTGCAATAAACATGTTGCTCCGTGGTTATGAGAAAGAGGAACTCCTGATTTAGGGGCTGGGGTGCAGCGAGAGAGAGGAAGTGGCTTTGCCTCCACCCCAAGGAGGTTTCATCTAGAATCTAGATTTTTTTTTTTTTTTCAGTCAGGCCATTATGGAGTCTTCTACGGGCTTGCCGGATACAATTTCTTGTCTATTTTTGCTGCTTTATGATTCTCCAAAGGCCACTTCCTCCCACGGGCTATGAGAACATCTCAGTGGCCTTCCAACCCCATGGGGAGGAAGAGGAAGGGGGACATTTATAGAAACGATGCTAGGTTTGCTCCCTTCTCTTTGCTTCACCATTGGTGTTGCAGAAGGCAGGCTGAGGATGCTTGCAGTACATGAAATCTGTCCTCTGCCCCTTCCCCTAAGGTCATACCTTCCCACCTTAATTGCTACAGATCAATAGGTTCAGCCAAAGAAGCTCCCAATTTCTACCTTCCTTCTTAGACAACTGTGTTAGGAAATGCTTCCCTCTACCTTCTCCTTATCCCAACAGAGGCTGCATAATAGTTGAACTCACATAATGTCTCTCTCCAGTGCTTGAGCCCCTTCTGATGGAGATATCCTAGATTTGTGCCCTCAGCATTGCCACTAGTGCTTCTTTTGTTTTTAGCAGGAAGAGAAAGATTTGGACCAGCCTGCACTGCCTGTAACCCTGTCTCAGATCCCCCCTCTTTCTCTTCTCTGATCTGTCCAGAATATTCCTGAGTGTCTGAGTGTCTATGGAGAATTAGCAGAAGTTAAGGGCAAGAGAAAGGGAGGGAATGCAGAGGCTGCCTAGAAGAGGACAGAAAGTATATCATTTATAACCAACCTTTAGCCTTTAGCCACTCAAAAGTATTTCCTAATAGCCTAAGGGTTCTTGGCAGGCCTTTCCCCACATCAGCAAGAAATCTTGGGAGATGGGAGAGTCAGACCTTGTTCTCTGAACAAGCTTTCTGTTTTGCCCTAGAGATGTTAGGAGATTAATGACTCTTCTGAAAGGAACAGGTTGGACTGTTTGCCTCTTCCTCTCTTTGAGGGTACAGAGAGGGTTTTAAACACACACGAAAATCATCATCCTTTGACAAAGCTGTTAGTAACTCATCCAGACCAGAGACTGTTGCAGTCAGATTTTTTACCCCACTGTGGTGTGAGAAAGGTCAGATACTAGTTTTGTTTTTTTTTTTTTCTCAGATTGTTCACTGATTTATTTTATGGTATTGGCAGCATGGGGCTGGTCACTTCATTCCTCCTGCAGCCTTGGCTTCTTTCCTTTCAGTGGGAGGAGTCCCAGAGATTGTGCCAACACAGTGCTGAGTTGGTATTTAAGTCCTTGAGAGACTTGACGACAGGTTATTCCTACACACCAAAGTGAAGGTGAAGGGTCAGGATTGTGGGTTGAACATCAACTTCTTATCCTGTTTCTTTGCTCCTGCATCTGATTTTGGTTTTTCTGATTATCTGGCAAACCCGCTGACCTAGCATCCTCCTGGGGGAAGCCTGCTGATTCCTCACAACTTATCTCCCTGGCCTCCCTGCTCCTTGCATCTTGGAGTCCCTGTAACCTTTCAGAGTCAGAAACCCTTGTGCTTCGTTTAACTGGGAGTGCCTGGCAAAGTTAAGGTCAAGGTTTCCACTCAGGCCTAACATTTTCAAACTTGGTGGTTGGCTGCATTGTAGAGAAGGCCATTTACTGAATTTATTTAGACTTGAAGAGTTGACCAGTGTGCAGCTCATTGAGTTGCAAATTTCTCAGCTTTTTTGTTGCTTTCAGGACTGAAGTTGGAGTTTGTTCTCTAAAGAAAATTTACCTGAACCTGTTAAAAGGTTCCGGGAACCTTTATTTGGGACTCCAGCCAGAATCTGGCTATGGACACGGTGTTGGGTTCCAGCTTGGTGAGGTGGGAGAAGGAATTCTCTTTTGTCCCTCAACTTGTTTTGCCTTGCCCACCAGACAATCAGAAGTGACAGGGCTGGGGCTGGGAATTGGATGAACTTGGTGTAATATCCACCAGGCAGATGTCGGCAGCTGAATACCACCTTAAAACCCCTGATGTGGACAGAAGACCAGTTAGTTTCCCATCCTGGGAAGAGTGGGACTTTCCCAATGTTGGGTCCTTTTAGCCTCTAGATGGACACCATAGCCACCCACACCGACCTCTTTCTTTGTTTTTTCGGTTGTACAGTGGCCCACTTTGACAGGGTCAGCTCAGCAGGATGGAGCTACCTGTGGAAGTTCAGTCTCCTTTTTCACCAACCACACATTAGTAAACATTTATTGAGGTGCTGTACTGGGGGTGCAGAATGAGCAACTCATGAGAACCAGACTCCATGGAGCACAGGGTGCTGAGAGTGAAATCAATGATGGGAATTTGGTTGTGATCTGGTAGGAAGCTTCTCCGGTGTTAAAGAGGAAACCTGAAGGGTGAGGAGGAGTCAGGGAGCCCTGGGGCAGACCACATCTTGGAGGAAAGGAGAGGCTGGGACAGCAGAAGGCTAGTGATGTGGGGAGACATCAGAGTTTGTAGGGTCTGGGAGGTCACTTGGGAGACTTGGTTTTTTATAAGGAAGAAGCCATAGAAGTGGAGGAGGGGGGACTCTTCGGAGCTTTTAGGAATTGTGGAGGGTGTGCTGGGTGCTGGGTGTTGGGTGGAATGAGGGCTGTGAAGGTGGAAATCTTCATGGCCTCTGCTAGAGGAAGGAACCACCCAGCCATAAACCTGAAGGCAGACCTAGGTTCTGAGCTCTTGACTACATGGCTGCTGTGCCTGTGGTGGGAGGGAACAGGGCAGAAAGACTGCTGTCCTTCAGGGAAGCAGGGCCAGCCCTGGTCCCCACCTGGCCAAGTGGGGGTACAGATGTGGACAGGAGAGTCCCCTGCTGCTTTAGGGCCCTCTGTTTTTATGAGCTTCTTACATATCCACAGGCCAGTGGTTGACATCTTTCAACAGTCTAACATTTTGCACTTGCACACATGTATAGTTTGTGTGTTTGTGTGTGTTACTGGGATTGAACTTGGGGCATTCTACCATGGAGCTACATCCCCAACTCTTTTTACTTTTTATTTTGAGGCAATATCTTACTACGTTGCCCATTCTGGCCTCCAATTTATAATCCTCCTGCTTCAGCCTCCTGAGTAACTAGGATTCCAGGCATGTGCCACCACTCCCAGCTAACCTTTCACTTTTATCGTTGTGTATGCAACTGTTTTTACTTTTTTCTCACTCGTTTGTTTGTTGTTGTTTTACAGTGCTGGGTATGGAATCCAGGGCCTCACACAAGCCGGCAAGGGTTCTACCTGGGCTACACCTCCAGCCCATTCCTGGTTTATTTTGAATTTTTAAGACAATCCCATTAGAACCAGTAAGAGGGGTTAGAAATTGGTGCACACAGCCTCAGGGTGTGTCACAGAGAAGAGTTAGGACCCTTGGCTAGCAGCAGCCCAACCTTCCTCCTCCTCATTTCATGACCTGATTTCTCTTCCCTGTATCTGTTGGCCTCCTCTGGCTTCTTGGTAGTCCATGAAGATTTAACAGCCTGGGGTTGGCTTTCAGTGACCTCCTAGGAGATTTTGGGTGTGTATATATATGTGTGTGTGTGTGTTTGTGTGTGTGTGTGTGTGTGTGTGTGTAGTGTGTGTGTGGGGATTGTTGAACCCAGGATCTCATGCATGCTAGGCAGGTACTCTGCCACTGAGCTACTTTTTTATTTTGAATAGTTATCTAGACTCGCCTTGAACCCTTGGACTCCTTGCCTCAGCCAGCCCCCCAGGGAGCTGGAATCACAGGTGTACACCACTAGGTCTCACTAGACAACATGGAGGGACACCTGGTATTGCCCGACACTGTGTGACAGGTTTTTCCCAGTTCCATTCTTTCAGCATTTTCTCCTGAGATACAGGCTGCCACTAACCCAAGAGGACAGCATCAGCATAGCCCAAAAGTTAAGAGCAAGAGCTTTGGGTTCTGACAGCCTGCATTCAAGTCCAGCCTCTCCCAAGACCCTCTGCCAGTGACTGACCTGTGCTGAAACTCCCCATAGAGTCATGTGGAAGGAATATGGGGTGAGAGTGGGAGGGCGCTAAATGACCCAGGGGTTGAATACCCCTGAACTCTGTGGCCAGCGCACACAGGCCCTCTGCAGAAGGAGGCTGCTACTGCCATGACTATACCAAGGGGGTTCTGCCCTCTGAGTGAACGTCCTGCTTCTTGTTTGCTCTGTGACTGAGCTGACCTCTCACCCACATCTCTCCTGCTAGACTGAGATGATGCTTCCTGTTGCCGGATAGACTAAGGGTTGGAGACAGGAGATCCCAGGGCAGGTACCGTCAAAACAGGGCTGCCCAGGCATCCCACACTGGAGGGGGGCTCAGAAAGCAGCCAGTCAGCCGGGCATGGTGGCGCGTGCCTGTGATCCCAGCAGCTCCAGAGGCTGAGACAGGAGGATCGCGAGTTCAAAGCCAGCCTCAGCAACATTGAGGTGCTAAGCAACTCAGTGAGACCCTGTGGTCTAAATAAAATATAAAACAGAGTTGGGGATGTGGCTCAGTGGCTGAGTGCCCCTGAGTTCAATCCCTGGTACCAAAAAAAAAAAAAAAAAGAAGAAGAAGAAGAAGAAAGCAGCCAGCTAGAGAAGAGGCTGACCCCAGGAGTGCAGAGGGCCACCAGCCTCGAGCTCCTTGGCTCCCTCAAGCATCATCTGAGGAGCTGCTCTGCAGGCTTGCCACTTTCTTTCTTTCACTGGGGCAAAAGGGAAAGGAGCCACTTTGACCCAGGGAGACTTAGGGGAGCCTGAGTAGGGTCATAGCTCCCTCTTTCCTCCCCAGCTTTTTCTTTGAAGATTTTGTTTGTGTGTCTTCTGAATTGGGCTCAACAGTGCAGGGCATTGTTCTCTCTTTCTTGGCCCTGGGTCTCCTAAGTGGCCTTCATCCTGTTGTCATCCGCACATTCTGCCATACCAACTGCTTGCCTGTCTCCTTGGTTCACCTTCCTCAGCTGGGCTAGGCCACTCTGGCCACCCACTGAGGAGGCATCTGTTTAATAAACAGGTGCAGGTGAGGCACCCCATAGGCTGGTCTGGGTGGGGGCTGAGATCTAGGCTGGGACCAGGGCGGCACCCTGGGGCTTGGCACTTCCTGGGTGCTGATCTGTTTATCTCTCTCCTGATAGCCTGCGTGTGATGGTGTTTCGGGCATCTGTTGGGGCTGAGATTATTCATGTGGGCTGTTTACTGCCAACAAAGCTCCTGGAATCACAGAAGGTTTAATTCCCTCCAGGAACAAGGATCCTCTTGCTTTGCTCCCTGGGCAGGCAAGTGAGGCCACTAAGTCCCCCAACTGCCAGGCTCATCTGGCATTGGGCTTTTTACTGCCTGAGGCAGGGGAGCGGAGGGCCAGGTGGCCCATTGGCAGGGATTTGTTTAAGAAAAGAAGGCTGGTGGCCCAAAGTGCAGGTCCCTTTTCTGTGATGCTCTAGGATGAAAGAGGGAAGGACATACCCTCACCTCATCCCTAGCCCCTCTCCTTGGGGGGCCCCTTGTCTAGCTACTGGGTTATTCAGATCTCTAAACAATTTAGGATGCTTCTACTCCTATGCCCACACCTAACATGTCAGGGAGACTGCCTTGGGATTTTTTGTTTGTTGGGGATTGAATCTAAGGGATTGAGCCCATGGTTTCACTCATGCTGGGTGAGCAATTCCACTACAGAGAGATACCCCTATCCAGTGCCTTGGGATTTTATCTTCCATCTCTTATCTCTCTCCCTCTTTTTTTTTTCTTTTCTTTCTTTTTTCTTTTTCTTTTTCTTTTTTTTTTTTTCTTTTTGGTACCAGGAATTGAACCCAGGGGCATTAAATCACTGAGCCACATCCTCAAGCCATTTTTTTTTTTTAAATCTTGAGACAGGGTCTCACTAAGTTGCTTTGGGACTTGCTAAATTCCTGAAGCTGGCTTTGAACTTGTGATCCTCCTGCCTCAATCTCTGAGCTGCTGGGATTACAGGTGTGCACAGCCACACCCGTCCCATCTCTTGTCTCTTGCTGAGGGAAGTCATGGATTTAGGGATCCAGCTGTGGCTCCTCTCTGAGGGTACTGGGGGTTGGGGGCTAGTTCTCTCCTTGTGGGCAGTGATGCCTTGCCCCCCTGCTCCTTGTTCCCCCATGACTTCCTATAGCTGCAGATCCTATGGACCTCAGGCCCTGAAATTTCCCACATCCCCAAGTGCAGCAACTGGCCCCTGACCATGCATGACCATGACCAGGTCTCACAGACTGGCAGTCTAGGCCCTGGGGCATGCTTGCTACTGACTACTCTGTCCCATCCATGCTGATTTGCTCATATTCGCACATTGAGCTGGAAATGGTTGTTGCATGTGGTGGCCCTGTCCCTCCACCGCAGGTCCAGTTCCTGTTGCTGCTCGAAGAGCTGACACCTGAAACCAGCACCCACCTGTGTGGCAACTCAGCCTTCCAGGAGCTGCTCCGTGGTGTGCGAGCCAGTGGCTTAAAACTATTCTGCATCCTAACAGGCTCAGGGGACCTCACCATGAATTTTGGCTGCTGGGGTGGTGTACTCAGTAGAAAACTGAGAGAAAGTGGCAGGGGCAGGGCTCTGGCTTGTTAGGTTTTGTTTCTGTGGTTTCAGGGAGTTAACTTTGTGCCTGTAATCTCACTAAATCCCCTCTATCTTTGACTTGGTTCTGCAAGTCCTATTTCCTTTCCTCTCTTGATCCTTTTGACTGTTGTCATCCAGTTCCATTGTTTTCATTCATTCAGTAAACAACCTCTGTGGCCAGAGCCTAGTGAGGTGCTGGGACCAGGGGTAACCAGAAGTAACCCGAGCACAGTCCTGCCCTCAGGGCTCACAGCCCAGTGGGAGATTAGACACCTATTCAAGCCACCCCACGTGCAGTTATAGAATTGTGGTTTCCTGTCACTGTGACCAGCTCTGCTGCTAGGCAGTTAGTTGCACCATTACCCCTACCCCCCCCCCAGCCTCCAGTAAGAATAAAAACAACATTTGGGGGGTTTTTGTTTGGTACTGGGGATGGATCCCAGGGGTACTTAACCACTGAGTCACATCCCCAGTCCTTTTTCATATTTTATTTAGAGACAGAGTCTCGCTGAGTTGCTTAGGGCCTCGCTAAATTGCTGAGGCTGGCTTTGAACTCGTGATCCTGCTGCCTCAGAATCCTCAGCCCCTGGGATTATAGGCGTGCACCCATCTTTTGGTTGTTACGAACACTTTCTATGCCTGTGTGAGCTCTAGAACGCTGTCTGGACTTTCTCATTGATCTTCCTGAAAACTCTAGAGGTAGATGATATATTATGGCCATTTTACAGTCAAGGAAATTGAGACACAGAGCAAAATTAAATCACTTCTCTAAGGTTATAGAGTAGGAAGTAAAGGGACCAAAATTGGAACCCTGAAGCCAGGTTCCAGCACTGCCATCTCAACATGCCCCCAACAGGGCTTATTGGTCAGAGGTTGTCTGGGGCATGAATCACCCCAGGTGCTTTCTTTTCAGTGACCTTGGGGCAACTCCAAGAGGCCTGGGCAAGCCTTTGCAGACCTCAGCTTTATAACCCTGGCGCCAGAGGGCTGCAATTGGGAGGCAGGCCGTTATCTGAGCGAGATTTTCCTTGACTCTCCAGCGTAACCTCACAGCTAATCAGTCTGCCCCTGCTCCTGCACAGTAGTCAGCATCTCTTGACTAGCAGTCCTGACAAGGAGTTCCTCAGCTGCATTCTCAGCTTGGCCCCTGTCTTTCCATCCTTAGCTGCCACGGCACTTTTTCCTCCCTTTTTGTGTTGTTTGGGTGCTGGGTGGACTTTGGAGGGGGTCCTTAAGGGCTGAAGTTACAACACAGGTGTGGCTAACACACCAGTTTGGGGGCTCAGCACCCAACAGAGTCTGGGTGTGGTCAAGGGGGACAGCAGTACAGTAACCCCAGTGAGATAAGAAAGATGTGTTCCTCAGCAAGTGAAAGCAGAGAACTGTGGACTCTTAAAAAGCTCTTTCCTAAGTGTATGTATACTTTCTCATTGATCATCTTGAAAACTCTAGAGTTAGATGCTATTATGTAGTAGCTTACGCTTTTCCAGGAGGAAGAGATGGCATATGGCCGGTTGTATGTTTGAGATGCCAATTGTACTTGCCAACAAAGGAGGCAAGCAGGCCCAGTCTCTCCATACGAACTGAGGGGAACCAGGGCATTATAGTGAGACCAGCAGCTTGTCCTTCCAGAGTCTAGGCTCTGCCTCCAGGCTAGCTGAACAAAGCTGCTGAAAAGGTTCTAGTTAGTATGGGGACCCCAGCCAAGGCTGGGTCCCAAGATCTACTGTCACAGAGTATAGGATACTCTGAAATGGGACTCCTAATTGGGATTCATGGGTGTCCCCAAAACTCTGGACAATATTTTATTTTCTTTCTTTTTTGGTACAGGGATTGAACCCAGAGACACTTAACCACTGAGCCACATCCCTAGCCCTTTTTATTTTTTATTTTGTGACAGGGTCTTGCTAGGTTGCTTAGGGCCTCACTAAGTTGCTGATTCTGATTTTGAACTCAAGATCCCCCTGCCTCAGCCCCCTGAGCCACTGGGACTACAGGTGTACACCACCACACCTGGCTGCATAGTTTTCTTTATTGAATTCTTTGAATAGTTTATGATCCTACAAAAGTTAAGAACCTCTGCATTATTGCTTTAGGGATCTTGGGCCAAATGGATGTCCAAGCCTGCTGTAGGGGTCACTGGGATCCTCCAGGGACCCAAAGCCAGCTCTGATATCCCACTGGGGTGACTGAACATGCATCTCTCCCTCTGATCTTTGGGAATTTCTGCCATGACCCTTTCTTCTGAACTTTGGGATTCCCTGTCATGTTCCTTTCCTCTGCCTACTCAGAAAATGTCACCAATGGCACAGTGGGGAGCACCGCAGCACCAGAACACGAGGAGGTGAGCTGGATGAATGGCTGGCTCAGCTGCAAGGCTCAGGACGAGATTCTAAATTTGGCCTTCACCGTGGGCTCCTTCCTGCTCAGTGCCATCACCCTGCCCCTGGGCATCATCATGGACAAGTATGGTCCGAGGAAGCTCAGGCTGCTGGGCAGGTCAGTGCAGGTTCCTTGAGGGAAGAGGGTGGGCAGGTGGACGTCCTGGACTGCATTCCCTGCTGGAGGGAATCCTGAAATGTGCTGTCAGGTGCACCATGGAATCCTAGAACCTGCTGTGAGATGCACTGATGTATGCACTCCCTAAACGCCTTCCCACAGCGGGATCCTACTCATCTGACACTGAATCATTAGGTACTGTGATCCTCATAGTTCACCAGTACTGCATTGAGCAAGCACAGGACCCTGGCCTACCTGGGAGGATCTGGAATTGCTTGTCATTGAAAACACGTTTTTCAGAAGAAAAGATTTTGAACATGTACAATATAAGCACATCAGTTCCAAATGATATACACACGTATCATTCTTTTCGTTGTTCTTTGCAGTGCTGGGGGTTGCACCCTGGATCTCATCCATGCTAAACAAGCCTTCTACTACTGAGCAATAGCCCCCAGCCCACATAACGCTGTTCTTAGTTTTATATGCTTTAAAATACATGTACAAAATTATAAGGGCTGGGAGTGGAGTTCACTGGTAAAATACTTGCCTAGCATGTGCAAGGTACTGGGTTTGATCCTAGCAATACAAAAAATAGAAAATAAATACAATTAATTAATTAATTTAAATGAATGACATTAAAAATCGGAAAATGGAAGTCCCAATAGATAAGCACCCTCGTGGATCATCTTGTGCACCCCCTGGGGTATGTATCTCTAGTGTATAAAGTTCCATCTCTCAGACTCAGGAAGTTCATATTAGCTGGCCCTAGCTGGCCAGGGTCCTCCCCAATCCAGTTGTCCCTGTGAATGATCACCTTGTAGGGCACTGGTTTGTAGTGGGCAAGGCCCATAACCATGAGGGGGGTGCTGGGAGATCACTTCCATTTGCTCGTTGAGGCTGAAGAGGCATCGATTGCCAGGATAGAGTCAAGTGACAAGGAATCTGGCACAGTCAGTCAGTCATCTGTCATCTGTGCCCTGCCCAGTGGGGTCTGTCTGACCCTGGCTGAATGGGCTCAGGAACCTGAGGAATGAATTGTATCCTCTGTTTCAGAGCATTGGCCCTCTGGGGTCTAGGAGTGGCAGGAGCAGGACAGTGGTGTTTATAAAATCTGGTTTGGGGCTTCAATTCCAGCTTAGCCTCTTAAAAGATGGGACACTTGGAGAAATTTGTTTTCCTTTCTTCCTTCCTTCCTCCCTCCCTTCCTTCCTTCCTTCCTTCCGAGATTTATTTTCCTCTTAAGAAAATTTGGGCCAGTTATTCTCAGAATCACCCCTCTCTCCCGGATATTGAATCCAGGACCTCATTTAGGCTGAGCATATACTCTACTACTGGGTAAAACCCCAGCCCTCGGAATTGTTAAATCAGATTAAATGATGATTGTTAGTGCTCTAAAATGACACATAGTAAATACCCCCAAAGGATAACAATGTATAATAATAACAATCAGTAATATAATAATAAATAACATACTCTTTCTGTTTGGTTTTAGTGCCTGCTTTGCTGTCTCCTGCTTATTGATTGCATATGGAGCCAGTAACCCAAACTGTGAGTTTGCCTTTCCTCCACCCTTTTTTCAGGGACTGGGGAGAGATTGTCCAGAGGTGCTCCCTGGCCCATCTATGCATTGATGCTTCTGGTCCTGGTGCTCCCTGCTGAAGTTAGAGGGACTACCTATTAGGGCTTTACTTAGTTCCTTATCTCAGATGGGCAGCCAGGTAAGAAAGTTATCATCCTAAAAGGAAATTTGAGAGGAGCTCCTTGAGTGTGAAGCTCCCATCTCATCACAGGCTAGTCTCTGATGGCCTCACTGATGCCACCCTGAGAGATAAGCTTTAAGAGCCAGGCCAGCTGCAGGGACATGGTCCTCTGTATGTATAGAAGTCATGAGCTGAGTCCTCTCAGGCAGCTCAGGCCAGTACTTTAAGGGTGGCTTAGAAGCCACCTGTTCCCCATCTTTATTCAGATGGAGCTATTGATTAAAAAATGTTTAGAACAAGCAGCAAAAATCTGACCTGAATTTTATGTCTCTTTTGGGGGGGTGAGGGAGGGTACCGGGGATTGAATTCAGGCGTTCCATCACTGAGCTACATCCCCATTTAGTATTTTATTTAGAGACAGGGTCTCACTGAGTTGCTTAATACCTCGCTTTTTGCTGAGACCGAATTTTTTTTTTAAATGTATATATGACAACAGAATGCATTACAATTCGTATTACACATATAGAGCCCAATTTTTCATATCTCTGGTTGTATACAAAGTATATTCACACCATTTGTGTCTTTATACATGTACTTTGGATAATAATGTCCATCACATTCCACCATCATTTCTAACCCCATACCCCTTCCCTTCCCCTCCCACCCCTCTGCCCTATGTGTCATTTACTATGTGTCATTTTAGAGGTCATCTATTCCTCCCACACTCCCCCTCCCTACCCCACTGAGGCTGGCTTTGAACTCACAATCCTCCTTCCTCAGCCTCCTGAGCCGCTGGGATTATAGGCGTGGGCCACCTTATCAGAGTTTTAACCAGGCTTATCTACTGGTTTTCAGGAACCTAGATTTTTCGTTTCTTTGAAGCTGTGCCTTTAGGCCTCATGCTTGCTGCTAAGTTAATGGAGAAAAGAGGATAGATGTTTACCTTTTGTAAGAAGAGCTCAAGCTCTGTGAGGTAGGCAAGAGGAGCAGGGGGAGGAAGAGGCCGCTCTGGCTCCCCAGGTATTAGGCACTAACCCTTTGTCCAGCCTGCATTTATTAGAAGCCTATCTGAGTGGGGCACTGGGCTGGGCCTTGGCTTCCCTGGACCTTAGCTGTGCTTTCCTGCTTATGCCTCTGTTTCCCTGCAGCTCTCTCAGTCCTCATCTTTATCGCCCTGGCTTTGAATGGCTTTGGTGGGATGTGCATGACCTTCACCTCATTAACGGTAAGTACTCATTTTTCTTTTCTTTTTTTTTTTAAGATATCTAGTATCTAGTTCAGTAATCTGCTTGTGACCTTTTTTCACTTATTTGTTTCTTTCTTTATTTTGGTACTGAGGTTTGAACCCAGAGGTGCTTTACCACTAGCTATATCCCCATCCCTTTTTTGTTGTTGAGACAGGATCTTTCTAAGTTGCCAGGCTGACCTAGAACTTTCAATCTTCCTACCTCAGCCTCCTAAGTTGCTGGGGTTACAGGCATGCACTACCATGCTGGGCTGTTTTTTTTTTTTTTTTTTTGGGGGGGGGATGTTGGTGGTTATACCCAGGGCCTCTTGCATGTTTGGCAAGTGCTTCTACCACTGAGCACATCTCCAGCCCTGCTTATGAATTTGAGCTAGCTTTGTTTCTTCCTCTTTGCCATCCATTTGTCTACATATGCCTGGACATCCCAAGCAGTGGAGGCATTGGGTGCAGTGGCCTGACAACAAATGTAGTCATGGCTTCCCAAGCTGGGAGGTCCTGAAGACAGCAGGGCAGGGCTCCCCTACCTTCTGGCCTTGGCTTTGGTCTGAGGAAGCAATTTACTAGCCATGTGCCCAGGAAAGACAGGATCAAGTAGAAAAAGAGATGTCACCCATTTTTCCTCTATTTTCCATGGTTACCACCTCCAGGGTGTCCAGGAGCTCTGGCTAACTGTGCAACCCAAACACAAACCTCCCTTGGGACTGCCCCAGTCCCAGTCTTTGCCTTTCTCTAGAATTGAATGAAAAACTCAGAGGAGTACCTGTTGGGCCTTCCTCTTAGTTTTCCAAGTGCCAGGGCACAGACAGCCTGACTGGAGGGAGACATATCCACAGGATGCTGAATAACCCCTTCTTGGGAGCACCAGGGTGCCACAAAATGTGCTTCTTTTTGAGATGGGGGATGAAGAAAGGTGCAGGTGAAAGAAACCCAGAAAACAGGAAGAACAAAAAAGGGCTGGGAGTGTAGCTCAGTGGTAGGGCGCTTGCCTAGCACTCGTGAGGCACTGGGTTCAATCGTCAGCACTGTATATGAATAAATAAAATAATGGTATGTGTCCATCTACAACGAAAATATATATATTGAAAAAGAAAAAGAAAGAACGAAAAAGTCTTCCCCAGAGAGAAGGGAGCTCTCTTTGGTTGGCAAGAGTGCTATTCAGAGCTGGCCCCTGGGAAAGAAGTAAGGGTGATAGACTCTTCAGAGAGACTTCTTTCCAACAGGGAAATCTCACCTGCTTCAGTTCACCCATGAAAAAGCTTTTAGTGTATAATACCTACCATTATTATTTGCAGTGTGCTCTTTTCTCTCATTTCTCTTTGTTCCAGTGAGTCAGGAATCACGCTGTTGAAGGGCCCTTGTTTTGCTTTGAGGGAATGCTGGGGATTTTCGGTTTGGGGGAGGATCTTGAAAGGTGTTGGCATCCCTGTGACCCACCTTCCGGCTGTGTGAATCAAAGGCCAGGCCCAGTTTCTTCTCTGTGCACCCTTCCTCTACTTTGTTTTGTTAGCTCTGTCCTGATGAGGAGGATGAACTGTCTTTGCCTAGGTTCATAGACATGAAAAGTTCACTGCAGTTGGTGTCAGGTGAGAAGAACCTGGCACAGGGCATGCTCTGGGTGTGGGGGTATGTGTCACACATAAATATGGGGCCTTGATTGCTTTGCTTCAGCTGGTGCCAGGGAGATTTACTATGTACTATTTTGGGCCTTTTTAATTTTTATTTTTTTAAGCAGGTAAATTTAAAAGAAAAATAGATACATTTCCTTTCTCTCAAATCCTCAGAGGAAAACAAATGTCGAAACTGTGAGAAATATGTTTGCACTATCAGAAGTACACACATTCCACTGAGTTGTGTAAATTGTGAAACAGGAGTCATGGATCTGTTTGTTCTTGGATAGTGTGAAAACCACCAGCCCTTTCATCAAGATGAAAAATAAAAACCTGGCATCACCCCCATTGTTTTAGTCACGCTGGGCCTCTGTTATGGCAGGTCTGAACTTCAGGGATAGAAGGATGAGATGGTCCTGGGACTTGAGGAATTTAAGTTCCAAAATGCAGAAAGATGGTTTGTCATAATAAAGCATAATATAAATAGAGACTGGGAATGTAGCTCAGTGGTAGAACACTTGCCTAGCATGCACAAAGTCCTGGGTTCAGTCCATCAGCGTGGCCAAAAAAAAAATGATAAAAAGCACCATACTGTGAGTCCTCTTGAACAAAGCCTTTAAAGTGAACTCTGAAGTCGTTGTCCGAGAAACTTTTAGAAGAAACTAATAGGCCCATATTCTTTTATTATTCTATTTTATTTTATTTTGTTGTGTTGTGTTAGGGATTGAACCCAGGGGTGCTTAACCTCTGAGCCACATCCCCAGCCCTTTTTTATATTTTATAGAGACAGGGTCTCACTAAGTTGCTTAGGGCTTTGCTAAATTGCTGATGGTAGGTTTGAACTCTTTTTTTTTTTCCATTTTTTTTATTTGTTTTAATTAGTTACACATGACAGTACAATGATCTTGACATACATTTGAATCAGATGGGATATAATTTCTCATTTTTCTGAGTGTACAGGTTGCAGAATTACATTGGTCATGCAGTCATGTATATACCCACAGCAATAATAATGTCTATTTTATTCTGCTGTCCTTCCATTCCCCCCTTCTCCTTCCCCTCCCCTCCCATCGGTTTGAACTCTTGATCCTCCTGCCTCAGCCTCCCAAGTCACTGGGATTATAGGCAAGTGATACTATACCATGATTTTTAAAAAATTTCTTTAATTTTGAGTGGGACAGCATTCTTCACCTCTTGGTCATTTGTGTCTTGTGTGAATTGCTTCTTTGTGTCATTTGTCTATTTTTTTCTGCAGAGTTCTTTATCCTTTTTTTTTTTTTTAATGCTTTGTAAGAGCTCTTTCAAATACAAAGGAGCTAGCTCTTTTTTTTTTTTTTTAAAGAGAGAGTGAGAGAGGGAGAGAGAGAGATAATTTTTAATATTTATTTATTTTTAGTTATCGGCAGACACAACATCTTTGTTTGTATGTGGTGCTGAGGATCGAACCCGGGCCGCACGCATGCTGGGCGAGCGCGCTACCACTTGAGCCACATCCCCAGCCCCGGAGCTAGCTCTTTCTGAGTGAGCAAGGGATCTCACTTTAGGGTTTTTAGTCCTCTTCATAGTTCATGAATAAGTTTCAGGAGGGCTGTGCACTTCCTTGAAATTGTTTGCAAGGAAATGTTGTGTATAGGCTGCTTAGGGGCATTGGGCCAGGGGAGTGTACCTTGCTCTCTTCATCCTCCCATAGGGCTGTGTGAAGGCTGAGATGATTGTGTCAGGAGCATCTCTGTCAGCTCCTGGCTCTCCCTCCTATGGGGAGGAGATAAAAGGCCACCTACATAGGGTAGGTATCAAACAGTCAAGAAAACTGTCCGCTCATCACTTAATGTGTTTGGTTATCAGGGATATGTTTTAGGGAGGCAGACAGCTAAGGTCCCCATTCTTGGATCTAGAGCAGAGGTCAACAAACTACCACCTCATGCCAAATCGAGGCCACTGCCTGTTTTTATAAGCAAAGTTTTACTGGAACCTCCCCATGCCTATTTGTACACATATTGTACGGCTGTTTTCGTGCTATAGTGGCAGTTAGACAGTCGTGACAGAGACCATATGGCCTGAAACGCCTGATATATTTACTGTCTGGCCCTGTATGGAAAACGTTTGGCAGCCTTTGGTCTGGAGGCTCCAAGAAACTGCTACAGAACTATTCCCTGCCTGAGGGTAGGGGGGCTGACACCCTCTACTCACTCCCACATCTTCTAATTGCACAGACCAGCTCTCCAGGCGCTTTGAAAGTCTCACACACACACTCCTCTCCCTGCCTGGAGGGATCTCCTTGGACACTCCTCCATTCTACAAGGCCTCCCAGGAGACCTGAGGTCCCCTGAGAATAGCCCCTAA
This sequence comes from Marmota marmota marmota, assembly GCF_001458135.2. Lineage (NCBI taxonomy): Eukaryota > Metazoa > Chordata > Mammalia > Rodentia > Sciuridae > Marmota > Marmota marmota. The sequence continues at coordinate 1,615,006 of NW_025999891.1, forward strand.
TGGGGAAAGGGAAGCAGGTCAGCGAGGACAGGCTGGAGGTGCTGGGCAGTGTTCTGGGCTGGCCAGGGCTTCTGCTGAGCAGAGCTGAATCTCATTCTGACACAGCCCAGGCCTTTAAAAAGCAGAACTGTCAGGACCAGCTCCCAGAGATGCCGAGCTAGCAGCACAATGGAGCTTTCTGTTTGTGTCTCCCACCCATGTTCTTGTTTTGGGGACAAAGGAGTCTTCAGGGTTGCCTTTAGGAGCTTCCTAAATCAAATTCCTACAACTGCCATGGATAGGGCCATAGATAATCACTCCTTGACAACCTGAGAATGTGGGGCGATGTGTTGCCATGGAAATCCTAATTTGGGGACTTTTTGAGTCCCAGGGGGTTTTGTGTGGCATAGGGTATAGTTTAAATAAAGACAACCAATTACTCCCATTGGTGGAGAGGGGGCCCCAAGTTGGCAAAATGCCTTTTCCTCTTGATCTGGGAAGAGATGACTGATCGCCCTCCCCACAGAGCCTGAGAGGTTTGTGCTTATGGATGATTTCTGTGGGGTACTGGGCCTTGCACATACTAGGCAAGCACTCTACCACTGATCTACATCCTCAACTCTTTATAATTTTATTTTTGTGACATGATCTTGCTAAATGCCAAAGCTAGACTTGAACTTGAGATCCTCCTGCCTCAGCCTCCCAAGTAGCTGGGATTATGTGATGCACACTATGCCTGTGACAGGTTAGCTGTCCAACAGCCAGGACTGACTTGTTTTGGGGACAAAGGAGTCTTCAGGGTTGCCTTTAGGAGCTTCCTAAATCAAATTCCTACAACTGCAGCCTGGGTCCTGGGCAGCATGTGGCATCCTGGAGGGAGGGTGCCAGGCCAGTCCAGGGGTGCAGCATGCTCCCTGTGGTGTGGAACACCAGCCTCCTCCTGGACATCTGGTGTGGCACACTCTGGTCTATTTGCTCAATGAGTTGCATTTGTCTAACCCTTTAACTCGCTTCATCGGCCAGAGCACAAACACTAGCCGGGTGACTGAAGTGGCGTCTTTGGGCCACCACCCTTCAATCCAAGGCCTGGGTTGCTTAGAGATGGGAGCAGATGCAGCCAAAATTGTGAACATATCTTTTCCACTTCATTACTCTCACCCCTGTCAGTGCGGGTGGGGTGGGGAGTTCTGGGCTGAAACACTCACAGAAAAGGGGTTACAAAGTGTTGCCAGGCTCCTTCAGGAAAAATTTCTCTGTGGGCTTTTCCTGTTTGATTCATTGAAGTCTGGTTTTTAAACCTGAGGAAGAAATGATCCCATGGGAATTGGTTCAGAGTTTGAAGAGAATGGAGTAAACATCCCTCTTCAAATACCTGAGAGAAGGGCAAGGAAGCACATGCCCTGGGGAGGAGATGGGAGTTTAGCATTTTTGCTCAGTGGACCCCGATTCTGTAGCCAGGGGAAGGTCCCACAGTGCTTCCTGCCTCCCTCTGGAGAGCCCAGGTGCCACTGGGGCAGGACTCCTGGTGCCTGGGGCCATTTTGGCTTCTGTACCTCCCTCCATTTCTGTCTGTGCCTTGGGTACCTGAAGCAGTCAGCTGCTTGCCACTGGTTTGGGAAGAATTTGCCCATCAGAGGTTCCACCTCAGGGGTTTGCTCCAGCACGTGACATGTGCCGGGGTGAACAGAAAGTGCAGCGGGGGCATCAACAGAGCTAGAACGGGCAGGTAGGGAGGGAAATGACTGGGGGAAGGCAGTTTTCCTTCCCTACCCTTCAGCAATGGAGCGGAAAGGTGACCACAAGGACCTTCTCAGCAATGTGTGCTGAGAGGCGCCGGATTGTTTATGTTAGGAAACAGCCCAGCTTTGCTGAATCCGCTTGTCCAGACTGGTACCTGGATCCTGGCCTATACAGGTTGTACAGAATGCTGGGTGTGTACCTCAGCCACTTGAGGACAAGGCTCACCTCTGCAAGGGGCCTGAGGGCCAGAGTGTCAGCCCCCACCCACTGCTTGGCTCTGGAGCCTACCCAGACTGTGGGTGGCATCTCTCTGAAAGCTAGGGTGTTTCTCCAGGGCTGGTGGACTCAAGAGGCCAGAGATTTGGAAAACCAGTGCCAGGAGCTACACTTGGCCTTGGTCTGCCTGTCACCAACCCCATGGCCTGCCGTGGAGGATCCTAGGGAGAGAGACACGTAACCTTGGGCATCTTAAGAGTCCTTCAAGGAGGACGCAGTCCTGTGGCCCTGGCCTCTGGGACGCTTGTCCAGTGGCCATGCTTTGTGCCCAGAACACCAGGGAGGGGCTGCCTGCAGCTGCTGTGTTCCCCTCTGGGAAGGTCACATAGCCTGGACTGTTTATGGTGCAGCTGAGGGGCCCAAAGAGAATGAGTCATCACAGGCTTCCGTGGCCAGTGAGATCCAGTAGCCCAGGCTGGGAGGGCAGAGGCTGCAGGGGGCAGTGAGAAGACCCCCAAAGCCCGGAGAAGGGTCTGCACTCTCCACCTGTGACTGTGCTTGTGAGTCAGGAAACAGCCTCTGCTGAGTGTTTCCCCTGGCATCTGTCACTGCAGCGCGGCTCCAGCTTCCTCTTTGGCAGTGGAGCCGCTTCTTCCCCTCTGCCAGGCCCTGGAGGCCGCACCAGGCCACTGCTCAGCACTCAGCCGCCACTCCATTATCTCGGCCTCTGAGCAGCCATTGTGTGCAGCAGAGATGAGGCTGAGGCAGAAGGAGTGAGCAAGCGAGTGGGGTCGGCCAGACCAGTTAGAGAAGAGACCAGACCTGAAGAGAAACGGGAGTCCACAGGAAAATGCAGATCACTTGGTGGTGTGGCCCGGGACCATGGGGGAGGTCGACCAAGGAAGGCCGAGGGTAGGTGAGGGCAGGGGCAGGTGGGTCATAAAGGAACACCTGAGGGGATGTCAGAAATCTCCATTCGGCTAGAGTCAGACAGAAGGCTCAACAGGAAACATGTAGGAGGCGTGAGAAGTGAGGAGAGCTGCCTTGGAGCCCCAACTGAAGGGAGTGTCAGGCAGGGCCCCGGGAGGCTCCCAGAGGCAGGGTTGCCTGGTGGCTCTGCCATTTCCTTGCCCCGCATCGAATCCTAAATTTGGCCTTTGCCAGTTTGAGGAAATGCCTTGACTCTTAAGTTTTGTACCCAGTAAATAAGAATAAGTAATATTTATCTTATAGGTTGCTTTGAGAGTTTTAAAGATAATAGGTATTAAAAATAGTAGCTATTGGGGCTGGGGTTGGGGCTCAGCGGTAGAGCGTTCACCTAGCACATGCGAGACCCTGGGTTCGATCCTCACACCACATAAAAAATAAATAAATAAGGGAAATAAATTTTTTTAATATTTTTTGATTGTGTCCAACTTCAACCAAAAAATATTAAAAAAATAGTAGCTATTAATATATGTTATTATTACTTAATAGTAAGGAAATCTAATCAGGTTACTCCAGGGCACAGCCAGTGAGAGAAATCTCTTCTGGCAAGTATGATAGTTTTGGGAGAGAGAGAAGCAGCCTAAAGGATAAAACACAAATTAGAATTACCATTTTAAAAAGTAATTCTTGTTGAGTGTGGTGCACACACCTGTAATGCCAGCTTCTCAGGAGGCTGAGGCAGGAGGATCCCAAGTTCAAGGCCAGTCCCAGCAACTCAGCCAGACCCTGTTTCAAAAAAAAAAAAATAGGGACTGGGGTTGTGGCTCAGTGGTAGAGGGCTTACCTCACTTGTGTGGGGCACTGGGTTTGATTCTCAGCACTTATATAAATAAATAAATAAATATTAAGTCCAACAACAACTAAAAATATATATTTAAAAAAAAAGATAAATAAAAAAGAATTCGGGATATAGTTCAGTGGTAGAGCCCTCCTGGGTCCAACACCCAGTACTTCCCCCCCCCAAAAAAAAAGTAGATAGCACCATGAATTTTTAACTTCAAAGAGAAAGTTAAACGACAAATTAGGAAAACATACTTTAGTATATTAATAAATTGTGGATGTCTTCAATGTGAAAAGGACCTCTACAAATCAATAGAAAAGGTTAACATCCCCATGGGGGTAAAAAGACAAATGAAGTGAAAATTAGGGATTTTTTTTTTTTTTTTTTTTTAGAGGTGGAGAAAAATGTTCAGAGTCATTAGAAATCAAATAAATGCTTTTCCCCACTATTTATTTATTGTAGTACTAGGAATTGAACCCAGGGTCACCTCTAGTCCTTTATTTTATTTTTTTGGGGGGAGTGTTGGGGATGGAACTCAGGGGCACTTGACCATTAATCCACATTCCCACCCCTGAGTCTCACTGAGGTGCTTAGCACCTGGCTTTTTGCGGAGACTGGCCTTGAATTTGGGATCCTCCTGCCTCAGCCTTCCGAGCTGCTGGGATTACAGACCCTCATGTGCTACTGCACCCAGCTCCTCTAGTTCTTTTTTTTGTTTTGTTTTTCAGGGCATTTTTACATTTAGAACAGAACAATTGAGCAGATATTACACAGTTATATGCCTACTATCCCCCACATACAATTTCCTCTATTATTAATATTTTGCATCAGTGTATTTTGTATACAGTCCATAGTTCACACTAACATTCATTCTCTGTTAACACCCTCCTATAGTTTTGTGAATATCATGATGTGTCTGTCATTATAATTATAATTCAGGATAGTTTCATAACCACAAGAATTCCTTGTACTAATTTGTATTAATGCTTTTCCTAATTTGTATTAATGCTTCTCTCCCACCCCAAACCCATGACAATCATCAATTTTTTACTATCTTTATACTTTTGCCTTTTCCAAAATGTCATGTATTTGGAACCCTGCTGTCTTCTTCCACTTAGCAATATGCTCCCTCCATGTCTTCATGGCTTACCAGTGCTGTTTTTTTTTATTTATTGCCTAATAGTGTTCCATTGCATAGCTATACCACAGGTTGGTTTGTTCAGTCACCTACTGCAGGATGCCCTGGTTGGTTCCAAGTTGGGGTGATTATGAATAAAACCATTAACATCCATGTGCAGGTTTTCATGTGGACATAAGTTTTCAATTCAGCCAGGAAAATTCAGCTGGTAAATACGCAGGAGCCCAATTGCCAGTAAGACTCAGCTTAGCTTTGTAAGAACTGCCAAAGTGGCTTCCAAAGTGGGTGTGTCACTTTGTACTCCCGCTAGCCACAAACAAGCATTGCTCTTGTTCTGCATCCTCGCCAGCATTTGGGATTGTCAGTTTTCCAGATTACAATCTTCCTAATAGATGTGGAATGGCATCTGATTGTTTTAATTTGCAATCCCCCATGGTGTTGAGCATCTTTTAATATGCTTCTTTACCATTCATATATCTCCTGTGAAGTATCTGTTCAGATCTTTTGCCCATTTTTAAAAATTTATGAGTTATTTGTATATTTGGGATTTTTATATTTGGGATACATGTTCTTTATCAGGTATCAGTGTCTTAACCACTGAGCCACACCCCCAGCCCCTTTAAAAAATATTTCATTTAGAGACAGGGTCTGGCTGAGTTGGTAGGGCCTTGCTAAATTTCTGAGGCTGACCTTGAACTTGGGATCCTCTTGCCTCAGCCTCCTAAGCCATTGGGATTACTGGCATAATTCACTGTGCCGTGCTGAAAAGCTTTTTTTTCATTTTCTGAAAAGAGGTGTTTTGCTCTTTATGAGCAATTCTCCAAAGAATAAACTGCTCATTTGGAGTCATCTGTTGGACCTTGTTTGTGAGTCCTGTCCATCACCTCTTTACTTCTGTGAAGTTGGTGCCTCATAAATATAAACTTCCTGTTGAAGGTTTCAACTAAGTGGAGACTAGAAAAAGTGTTACAGAAATAAATAAATAAAGAGCTACCTTACTCACAGAAACAAAATAAGTGCTATGTTCTTCTTCTTCTCCTTTTTTTGTTTTTGGTACTAGGGATTGAACCCAGGGGTGCTTAGCCACTGGGCCACATCCCTAGTCCTTATTTTTAATTTTAAGACAGGATCTCACTAAGTTGCTGAGGCTGCCTTTGAATGTGCTGTCCTCCTGCCTCAGCCTCCTGAGCCTCTGTAATTACAGTTGTGTGCCACGGTGCCCAGCTTGCTCTCTTTCTTTCTTTCTTTCTTTCTTTCTACTAGGAATTGATTAAATCCTGGGTCACTTAATACTGAGCCACATTCTCAGCCCTTTTTTTTTTTTTTTTTTTTTTTGAGAAAAAGTCTTGCTAAGTTGATGAGACTGACCTCAAACTTGCAGTCCTCCTGCCTTAGCCTCCTGAGTTACTGGGGTTACAAGTATGAACCACCTGACTGTTCTTCTTTTAATAATTAACTTTCAAGTAAAGTACATGTGGGCATTTATTTATTTATTTTTTGTTTATTTATGGTACCAGGGAATGAACCCAGGGGCACTTAATCATTGAGCCCCAGCCCCAGCCCTATTTTATATTTTATTTAGAGACAGGGTCTTGCTGAGTTGCTCATAGCCTCGTTAAATTGCTGAGACTGGGTTTGAACTGGCAACCTTCTGCTTCAGCCTCCCAAGCTGCTGGAATTACAAGTGTGCTTTTGTCTTTTAATGGAGTTCTCATCTCAGAGAGTTAGGGAAAACATCCTAAGATGTACATTATAGGATGTCTTGCCTTTTTTTCTTTTCTTTTTTTTTTTTTTTTGGTGCTAGGGATTGAACCCAGGCTTATGAGACAAGCACTCTACCAACTTAGCTACACCCCCAGCCCTTGCTTTTTTTTTTTTTAATAGAACTTTGAGACTTTATTGAAATTTGAAAATATTGTTACTTTGCAGATTTTGATTAAGTAGGAACAGAGAAGGACTTGAGTGTCTGCAATTCTTATCAAACACTCTGGTCACACCAGTGCTGGTGGCCAGTGGCCACACTTTGAATTAGCAAGCCTCAGGACAGCTTTAGGACAAATGAAAGGAATACCTTGAATATCCATCATGACTGCCAAACTCTGTTAGCTAATCTGTCTCGATGAGATGGGGCAGCTTTTCAAATGTTGCATTTCCAGAGTCACCTTGGATAGCTGACAAAAAAGAAAATTGCTTGACTTCCCCATCTCCACCCAAAGAAGTAAACTTTGTACAATTTAATTTTTAAAACTATTTTTTAGTCTTTTCAAGAGTAGATTTTAAAAACATGTAGTCATTATGCACTGAGTGAGTATCAAGAAAGTAAACTTGCAGCCACATTAATACAGGGTCTTGCCGGGTGCGGTGGCACACGCCTGTAATCCCAGTGGCTCAGGAGGCTGAGGCAGGAGGATCTCAAGTTCAAAGCCAGCCTCAGCAAAAGTGAGGCACCGATCAACTCTGTGAGACTCTGTCTCTAAATAAAATACAAAATAGGGCTGGGGATGTGACTCAGTGGTTGAATGCCCTGAGTTCAATTCCTGTTATCTCACCCCAACCCGCCAAAAAAAAAAAAGGTCTTGATACATTACCCAGGCTGGTCTCTTACCTAAGCCTTTAAAGTAGCTGGGATTACAGGTATGTGCTACACCCAGCTCACCTTATCTTTTTTTTTTTTTTTTTTTAATTTTTATTTATTTTTGAACTCAGGGCATTTTACTACTGAGCTACATCCCAGTCCTTTTCATATGTTTTATTTTGAGTCAGGATCTCACTAAGATGCTTAGGGATTTGCCAGGTTGCCAAGGCTGGCCTTGAACTTGCAATTTTCCTGCTTCAGCATACTGAGTTGTTGGGGTTATGGGTGTGCACCATCATGTCCAGCCCCAAAGAAGACTTCTTTTTTTTTTTTTAATATTTATTTATTTAGTTAGTTAGTTTTAGTTTTTCGGCGGACACAACATCTTTGTTTGTATGTGGTGCTGAAGACTTCTTTTTTGTTTGTTTGTTTTCTTTTTTTGGTGGTGCTGAGGATTGAACCCAGGGCCTTGTGCACGCAAGGCAAGCACTCTACTAACTGAGCTATGTCTCCTCTTTTTAATTATGGACAATTTTAAACATACATGGTTTTAGAGGAAAAAAGTATAATGAACCGCATGTGCCTATCTTGCAATTTAGTGCTTGTCAGTTTATAGCCAGTTTTGTTTCATTTGTAACTCCATCTACCATCCAGATTATTTTGAAGCAGATATCATGAGTGACATTGATTAATATCATTCATGTATACAAAGCAATGGATTTTTTTTTTTTTTTGGCATTGCTAATGATCAAAGCCAGAGCCCTTATGCATGCCAGGTAAATACTTCACCACTAAGGTACACCCCTGCCAAGAAATGGATTTTGAAACAAGGATCCTGGGCTTTTCACAGTAGTGCACACCTGTAATTCCAGCTATTCCAGAGGCTGAGGCAGAAGGATTTTAAGTTCAAGGCCAGCTTGTGAATTTAGTGAGACCCTGTCCAAAATAAAAATTTTAAAAAAGGGCTGAGGGTATAGCTCAGTGGTAGAGTCCTTACCTAGCCTGCGTGAGGCCCTGGGTTCAGTCCCCAGCACCACACAGACATACCACAGAGACACACCACACAGACACACCAAAAAACAAAAAAAGAAAACAAACACACACACACATACACACAAATAAATAAATAAATAAATAAATAAAATAAAAATCAAGGATGTTAGTAAAGCAGTGTATGTTAAAAATAATGGTAACACAACATTGGAGTGACTGATGAAACAGACACTTTCCGTATTGCCGGTGGGAGTGTTAGAGTGTTGGTTGGTGGCAGGTCTTCTGAAAAGGCTGTTTGACATGAAGTATCACACATCCTTCAAAAAACATGTATTCCCTTTTGCTTAATGATTCTACATTTGGGAATTTTCCTTACAAAAATAGTTGAGCCAGATACAGTGGTGCATACCCGTATCTCAGCAACTCGGGAGGCTGAGGCAGGAGAATCACAAATTTGAGGTCAGTCTCAGCAACTTAGCAAGACCCTGTCTGAAAATTAAAAAAATAAATAAAAAGGACTTGTAGTACAGTGCCCCAGTTTTAACCCTCAGTACCACAAGAAAAAGAAAAATATATTTCATATACTCCCAGTTATATTAAAAAATTATAGGTATTAGTAGGAAGAAGATTAAAGAGAAATATATATCAAAATGGTAATATGGCTCTATAAGGGTGACTTTTATTTAATTGTTTATGTATATTTTGTTCCAAATGTTTTAAAACAAATGTACAATTTCTACTCAGGAAAAAAAGTCATAATTTAAAATATAAGGTGTAGGTATTGGCGGGAAGTTGTGCTGTGTGGTTTGCCCTGAGGCGCTGTTCTCTCCTAGGAATGGTCCTTCTGACCAGAATAACATGTTGGAGAGAGTTTTTCATAGTGTTGATAAGAATGTTCCAGGCAGGGTGAGGCTGGTCAACAGGAAGGGCAGCTGGAAAGTTGCTGTCCTTGTTCAAGCCTGAGGGCAACAGTTCACCTGCTGACAGGTGGAAAATCAGCCTGTCTCCCAGGTGCTGCTCTTTCCTGGATCTAGTACCAGAAAAAGGAAGAAGATCTGGGTAGGACTGCATGCTGGTGTCAAGCCACTGCTGTTCTGTCGGCATCTAGCCTGGGTGAAGGTTAAGGCAGGCTTGAGATTAAAGGGTAGAAAGAAAACAAACGGCAAGCTAGCTGTGTGCTTTTTGGAGTATTTATGGATCCCGGTTGAGAAGTTTGTGCCCAGAGGTGATTCTACTTTGGGGAATCTACCTTAAAGAAACAATAGCTATGTGCACATATGTTCATTCTCAAGGAAAAGAATGTTCACCTGGCTTAACTCTGCACCAAAGAGTCGAGGCTCTTTGCCTCCATCTGATCTTCTGGTTGGGTTCTAAGCCTTCTCTGATACCTTTCTCTTTTTATCTGTACTGGTTGGAGTGGAATCCCAGGCAGGAACACTTCCCTCTTTCCCCATAGACCTAATCTTTGGATTTTCCCCGAGGTGGATATGGCTCCAGGATGTTCCCTTACAAAGCAGCTTTGCAGGTGGGACTAGCAAGGACCAGCCCAAGTATGTGAGCTCAGGAACCGGGCTTGTCCTTTGAAATGCAGCATACCTAGGAGGCAGGTGTGCAGAGAATGCAGTTTGGCACCTTTCGGCGCTCATCGGGGTGTGTCTGGACACACATGAGCACTTCACATCTCTTGTCTGCTCTGCCTCTCCCTTTCCCCTCTCTGATCCTTCCTGAGAAGCCTAGGACACAGCACCCACTCTTCAAGGGAAGAGTTTTGGTTGTTTTTTTGTTTTGTTTTGCAAAGCCAGGAGTGCTGCCCCCCAGCCCTTTATATTTTATTTTGGGACTGGGTCTTACAAATGTCCAGGTTGGCCTTGAACTTGCAAACCTCCTGCCTCAGCCTCTTGAGTCCCTGGAATTATAGAATCTCTGGGATTATAGGTTGTGACATCAACCTGGCTGGGAAGAGCTTTTTGTGTGTGCTAGAAATTTTGCGGGGAGCCTAGGTGGGCTCCCAAGCCTCATTCTCTAAGTGGCTTAGTTGGCCACATACTATAGATTAATTCCTGTTCATTTTTAACTCTGGGATACCAAAAAATCTTAAGTCTCTTACTCTTCTTCTTTTCTCTTTTTGGTATTAGGGATTGAACCCAGGGGCACCTAACCACTAAGCCACATCCCCAGCCCTTTTTTATATTTTACTTTGAGACAGGGTCTCACTAAGTTGTTTAGGGCCTTGCTAAGTTGTTTTGGGCCTCACTAAGTTGCTAAGGCTGGCTTTGAATGCACAATCCTTCTGCCTCAGCCTCCCAAGCCACTGGGTCTTATTAATGGCTATATTGATGTGTGATTCACAAACCAGTTAGTTCACCTGAAGTGTACAATTCATTGGTTTTTCGTGTATTTATATATTTGGTATATTTTGTAGTTGTACATTCACCACTACAATCAATACTATGACCCCAGACAGAAACCCTGTACCCATTAGTTTCCCTCCCTCTTTACCTCCCAGGCCTTGGCAACTAGTAATCTTTGTTTTTATGGATTTACCCATTGGGGACAATTCATATAAGTGGAATCATATAATATGTGGTCTTTTGTGTCTGACTTCTTTCACTCAGTAGTATGTTTTCAAGATTCATCCATGTTTTTAGAGTATGTCTTTTCTTTTTATAACCAAATACTATTGATGAAGCCAGACACACACACCTGTAATCCCAGCAATTTGGGAGCCTTAGGCAGGAGAATCCCAAGTTCAAAGCCAGCCTCAACAATTTAGCAAGGCCCTAAGCAACTTAGTGGGACCCTGTTTCTAAATAAAACATAAAAAGGGCTGGGGATGTGGTGAAGCGTCCCTGGGTTCAATCCCTAGTATAAAAAACCAACCAACCAAAAAAATAATAATTGAATATACCAGATTTGTTAATCTATTCATTCATTAATGGACATTCAGGTTGTTCTCACTTTGAGCTGTTATAAGGAATGCTGCTGTAGACATTGATATACAAGTTTTTGTGTGAACATCTTTATTTCTCTTAGGTATGAACTTAGGAGTCAACTTTGGGTTGTGTGGTTAGTTTTAACTGTTTGAAGAGCTGCCAGACTGTTTTGCAAAGTGACTGAACTGTTTTTCACCAGAAGTGCATAAGTGTTTCAATCCCTCTACATTCTTAACAACATGTGTTAAATCTGACTTTATTATGGCCATCCTGGTGGGGACCAACTGGTATTTTATATGGTTTTGATTTGCATTTCTTTGTGATTAATGATGTTGAGTATCTTTTCCTGTGTGTGTGTGTGTTTTTTTTTTTTTTGCCATTTGTATATCTTCTTTGGAGAAGCGCCTGTTCACATCTTTATCTTTCTTCTTGTTAATTCTGAGGCATTGGGGATTGAACCCAGGGATGCTCTTCCCTGTGGTATAACCCCCAGTCCTTTTTTTATTTTTTGAGACAGAGCCTCATTCAGTTGCCTAGGCTGTCCTCAAACTTCGGATCATCCTACCTACCTCAGCCTTACAAGTAGCTGGGATTACAGGCATGTACCCCCTACCTGCTCCTTTGCCCACTTAAAAAATGTGTTTTCTTATTAGTTATAGGGGTTCTTTATATATCCTAAATACAAGCCCCTAATCATATATATGATTTTTGTAAAAAATTTTTTTCCATTCTGTGCATTCTGAAACTCCCCCCGCCCCCAGTACTGGGGATCAAACCCAGGGCCTCATATGTGCTAGGCAAGCACTCTACCACCGAACAACATCCCCAACCTGGCTTTTTACTTTTTCAGTGGTGTCCTTTGAAGCATGGGTTTTTGTTTTTATTTTAATATTTATTTTTTAGTTGTAGATGGACATAATACCTTTATTTTATTTATTTTTATGTGGTGCTGAGGAGTGAACCCAGGGCCTCATATGTGTCAAGCGAGCGCTCTACTGCTGAGCCACAACCCCAGCCCAAGCATGGGATTTTTTTATTTTTTATTTTTTTGGAGTGTTGCAATGCTAGGGATTCAACCCAGGGCCTCATGCTTGGTAGGCACTCTACCACTGAGCTGTATCCCCAACCCAGAATTTTTTTTTTTTTTTTTTTTACTGGGGATTGAACCCAGGGGCACTCAACCAGTGAGCCACATCCCCAGCCCCCCGCCTTTTTTTTTTTTATTTTGGTACCGGGGATTGAACTCAGGACCACTGGACCACTGAGCCACATCCCCACCCCTATTTTGTATTTTATTTAGAAATACAGTCTCACTGAGTTACTTAGCATCTTGCCATTGCTGAGGCTGGCTTTGAATTTGTGATCCTCCTGCCTCAGCCTCCCGAACTGCTGGGATTACAGGTGTGCGCCACCACACCCAGCCCAACCCAGAATTATAAATTTTGGTAATGTCCATTATTTACTTACATTTGAGGGGAGAAAAAAGCAGAAATAATGAGGAACAGGCATATAACCAAGTTCCAGCTGCCTCCATTCAGCAGCAACGATTTAGCTTGCAGTAGCCATGTTTGATAAAACAAAAATGATTCAAGTCAAAAGTGGGGAAGGGGAACATAGCTTATGTCCCTGGAGACAACCGGAATTCAATGACATTGGATAGCATAATTCTCAGGAGAGCATCCCCAATGACAGGGACATTGTGGGTGTGAGTCTACTGCATTGCAGCTCTCCTGAGGCTGGAGAAGAAAAGCTATGGCTAGTTGTTTGGGAGGATGTACTTTGCCCCAGATCTGTCTGAATTCATGACTCTGTAGCATTTTACTGTACCTGGGTTTCTGCAGAATCACTGAGGGTTGGGCCTTGAAGTCTTGTTCAATGGGCCATCTCTTGCCCTGCACCCAGGGTGAGCTGTCATGACACAGGGCCTGATTAATTAAGGCTAATTCCACCATTAGCCTTCTCAGGTGCCCATCGCTAGGATGGGACCTCAGGTGGGAGGAGGATCCCCTATTTGTACTTAGAAATTCAGAACCAGGAACCTGGGCTGGTTTTCTTATTAGCCCTGAGGGAACTACAGAATTCTGATGGCACCTTCCAGAAACCTGCTCTCTCAAAACCAAAAGCAGCTTTTGCTGACATCTGGTCCTTCTGGGACTCTGATATTTTTATTTATAAAGTGACGCTCTTATCCCCAAATAGATTCTTATTTTTAACGGGCTTTCTCCCTTTGAGGGATGCCTGAGGCTCTTAACTTTGCTCTCTGGCATCTCAGTGTAACCCTGAAAAGATAAGAAGGCCCCTGGCCTATGCCAGGGGCAGAAACAGGGGGATACTTGACCCCCCAAAAGTCAAACAACCATCTCTTCACATTTGGAAAGCCCCTCTTTTTTGGTACTGGAGTTTGAAGCCAGGGGTGCTTGTACCACCTGAGCCACATCCCCAGCCCTGCTCATATTTTATTTTGAGACAAGTTTCTCAAGGTCTTGCTAAGTTGCTGAGGCTGGCCTTGAACTTGTGATCCTCCTGTCTCGGCATCCTGACACAGGCATGCGCCACTATTACCCAACCTGATTTTTTTTTTTTTTTTAATTTTCCTTTTCTTGTCTCATCCATCTCAGTCCAGAAAGGGAAAATTTGCAATTGATAGTAATCACCCCTGGACTACCCTGTGGCTTACCCTGGAGCAGGGCAGGTGAGCGAGCGTGCCTGACACTGCCTAGGCTCTGAACTCCCTCCCCTAAACCTTGCCTCTGTCCATCTTTTAGCTGCCCAACATGTTCGGCGACCTTCGGTCCACATTTATTGCCTTGATGATTGGATCCTACGCCTCCTCAGCAGTTACCTTCCCAGGAATCAAGGTAAGGGTGTGGCCATGGGTCTTCAGCAGGGTACTTTGTGCTAGTATATGTGCAGAGGCCTCCCCCAAGGCTCCTAATCCTCTCTGAAGAGAGAAGTTATTGTTGGCCCTGGAGAAGGCCCCTCCCTTTCCACCCCTTGCACCTGGGCAGGATGCACCTGGGCACCACAGGAGTAAGAAAATAAAACCCCTAGGCCGTGGGGAACTGGAGGTTCAAGCATATCGCTGTAGTGTGTGACCACAGGCTGGGTTAGGGAAAGGAGGGTGGGTGAGTTCCCTCCGGTCTCGAGTCCCCCTAGCCTGTTGTTGTTGGGCTATTGCTCCTCATTAGCCAAAGCTCTGCTCTTGGCCAAGTTGCTTCAGCTGTTTCCCTCCCGGGCAGGATTCTATGTCTGTGGAAGTCACATGGGGTCAGGATGAAGCAAACACCTCACAGTCTACCAACCCAGGTTCCCTCCCCAAATCCTGTTGCTCTGTCAGAGCTTCAGCAAGGACTTTATCCTCCCTGGGCACCAGGACCCAGTCAAAGCCACACTCCTCAGAGATGTGAAGCAGGGGAGGGGGGGGGGTATGGGGGGGGGGAGCTATTACTGATGAGGGGAGGCAGTCCCAGATATGGACTGGTCACCTAGGAATCAAGGTGGCAGGAGGTAGGAATTTAGGACCAGCCATCCTGTGGACTTTGGAGGTTCTTTTGCTCCTAGATGGTGAAGAAGCCTACAAATTCCTCTACCTTTTCTCAGTATCTATAACTGCTGGCCTCCTCCCTGGGCAGCTGTAGCTGGGCAGCTGTATGCCAGTACTTTGGGGATTCTCATGTAGACACTGGAAATAATCAGTGGTACTCACAGCAGTAACTGCTAGCTTACTCAGCACTCGCATTCTCACGCCCACCTACCACACAACACTCTAAGGACCCATGTCAGCGTCACACCCATTGCACAGAGGAGCCGAGGGAGATGCATTCATATGTGCACGTATGCCTCAAAGCTACCTTGTTCACGCTTCTGTGGACAGGGTCAGCAGCCTCCTGTCCTCAGGGAGCTGGACTAACAGCAGACAAGTAAATCCATCAAGCAATGCACTGATCTCACCCAGGGCTGCTCGCTGTGGGCCAGTGAGGCAGACGTGACAGTGATGGGGTAGTAAGCAAAGGTCTCTCCAAGGCAGTGACCTTTGGTCCAAGTTAGTGACATGCCAGGGCCAGGCAAGTTGGAATTATTGGAATGCAGGGTTTTGGATGACCAATGGGCCAGGCTGCCAGGGCTGTGCCTCCTCCTGCAGGTCAGCACAGGGAAGCAGGGGCTTCCAGGTGCCTACTGCCCACTCTGACTCTGACCCTTTGTCCCCATGTGCCTGGCAGCTCATCTACGACTCGGGTGCCTCTTTCATCGTCATCCTTGTGGTCTGGGCCGGCTGCTCTGGGCTGGTTTTCCTCAACTGCTTCTTTAACTGGCCGCTGGAGCCCTTCCCGGGGCCGGAGGACATGGACTACTCGTAAGTCTGCACACTTTCGGCCCCAATCCTCATGCTAGCCAGGGTCCTGGGTGGCACCAACAGACACTATCCTGTGGCTTCCAGGGTGAAGATCAAGTTCAGCTGGCTGGGCTTTGACCACAAGATCACAGGGAAACAGTTCTATAAGCAGGTGACCACCGTGGGACGCCGCCTAAGCGTGGGCAGCTCCATGCGGAGCGCCAAGGAGCAGGCGGCACTGCAGGAGGGCCACAAGCTGTGCCTGTCCACTGTCGACCTGGAGGTGAAGTGCCAGCCAGATGCTGCAGGTATTCACCGCACGGCCCCCACCCCCCAGGTCTGCCTGAGACCTCAGTGTCTGCGCCCTGGGTGATTGGGAGGAGCTGCCAACCAGAACTGGAGGGGGCGGTTCCAGCACCCCCTTGACTAGGGCCAGTACTAACTGAGGCTCTGTGGTATCATCTCATTAAATTCCTACTTCATCCCAGAGGGCTTGGTGGCATCATCTGCCCAGTTTTACAGATGGGCACACTAAAGTTCAGGAGGGTGAGAGTTTTACCCAGCTCCAGCACCAGCACCATGAACCCCACCGAGCTCTTCCTTATTTCCCCCTGCCAGCCTCCAGTGTAGAGAGTGACTTGGTCAACATTTTGGGCCTCCCTTCCTCCCTCGCATTCAGCTCCTGGCTGCTGAGTGGGCTGTGTGCCTCAGCCCTGAGCCCTGTACCTTTTCCCTGCAGCAGCCCCCTCGTTCATGCACAGCGTGTTCAGCCCCATCCTGCTGCTCAGTCTGGTTACCATGTGCGTCACGCAGCTGCGCCTCATCTTCTACATGGGGGCCATGAACAGCATCCTTGAGTTCCTGGTCAGTGGCGACCAGAAGACAGGTAGGTGCCCCTGGACCTCAGTGCACAACACTAGGGGAAGGTGCCCCAAGAGTGCCATTCACTGCCACCAGCTAGGGTCATGCCCCACAGCCACCTCCTGGAGTGTGTTAGGCTGAGCTGGACCAGAAGGGCCCTGAAATGGCAGTGTCTGTGGCTCTGTTTGCTGTTAGAGCTATTTCACCACAGCCAGCCCTGACTGTTCTCAGGTCTCCATCAGGGTTTCCCGGTTTAGGAGGGAGGGAAGGACCAAAATAGCTCCATGTGTTTAGGGCGTGGGGTGTATGTTTTCCAGTGCTGGCTGGGAGGGCTGAAGGATGTGTCTGTAAATGAAAACAGTGCAGACTTCTCCACCTGAGTGACACCAAGGCCAGCAAGTCTAGCCCCATGTAGACTGCAATCTCCATGTGTGGAGCTTCTGGGGGTCAAGGAGGAGTACATAGTCCTGGGTGGAGACTTTTGGGTACATACTGGAATCCGTGCCCTATATGGGTAAAACAGGAAGGCAAAGATTTCCTGGGAGCATCATAATCCAGTTAAGGCTTGTTAACTCCGGGAAACAGAACTGATAACCCATGCGAAAACAGCGAAGGTCTTCAGCTGATTAGAGGTTTTGCTCCTACAAAGAAAGTCAGTACTTCCCCAGGGCCTAGCTGAGTCAGCTTTAGTCATCCCCAACGGGACAAACACATTCGGCAAATCCTTTTATTGGCAGACTCACTGGCATGCAACTTTCTTTTGTTGGTTTACTTGTTTTTCACTGTGGGGAAGACATGATAGGCCTTGTAAGGGGTGAAACAACAGTTTATAACTAGGGTAAGAAATCCTGTTTTAACAAAGGCAAAAGATAGCAAAGGGAACTAGGTAACACTGTTCCCTCAGTACCAAAAAAAAAATTAAAAGTGCTGGGGGTGTGGCTCAGTGGTGCCTGGTAAGCGTAAGACCCTGGGTTCAATTCTTAGCACCAAAAAAAAAAAAAGTAGAGGAAATTGAGCCAGGAAGTTTGGTCTATGGTAGTAGACAAGGGAGTCTGATAGTAAAGCAAAGGGGAGAAGGACTAAATAGTGTGTGCAAAAATGTGTAATGAAGCCGGGTGCAGCAGCACATGTCTGTAATCCCAGCAGCACAGGAGGCTAAGGCAGGAGGATTGCGAGTTCAAAGCCAGCCTCAGCAAAAATCAAGGCGCTAAGCAACTCAGTGAGATCCTGTCTCTAAATAAAATATAAAATTGGGCTGAGGATGTGGCTCAGTGGTTGAGTGCCCCAGAGTTCAATCCTGGGTACAAAAAAAAAAAAAAAAAAAGAGTTTAATGAATGTGAATGCAGTAAAGGGCCTCAGGAGCCGTATAGGGGGAAAAAAAAAAAACCTATTTAGCTTTGTTTAGTCTAATGATGTTCTCCCAAATTTATAACATAGGAACCCTTAATTTTTTTTTTTTTTTTTAACTTGGGCTGAGTTCAGGGTTTCCTTGAACTCCTGGGCTCATGTAATCCTCCTGCCTCAGCCTCCTGCATAACTGGGGTCATATGCATATCATTGCACCCACCAGAACCCACTTTGTAGCTAGGTATAGTGGCACATGCCTGTAATCCCCTCGGCTTGGGAGGCAGGAGGATTACAAGTTCAAAGCCAGCCCCAGCAATTTAGTGAGACCCTGTCTCAAAAAATTAAAAAGGGGCTGGACATGGTAGTGCATGCCTATAATCCCAGAGTTTTGGAAGGCTGAGACAGCAGAATTGAGAATTCAAAGCCAGCCTCAGCAAAAGCGAGGTACTAAGCAACTCAGTGAGAGCCTGTCTCTAAATAAAATACAAGATAGGCCTGGGGATGTGGCTCAGTGGTGGAGTGCCCCAGAGTTCAAATCTCAGTACCAAAAAAAAAAATAGAAAGTGCTGGGGATGTGGCTCAGTGGTGCCTGATAAGCGTAAGACCCTGGGTTCAATTCATAGTTCCAAAAAAAGAAGTAGAGGAAATTGGGCCAGGAAGTTTGGTCTATGGTAGTAGACAAGGCATTGATCTTCCCCAGCGTGTTCCTCTGGAACCCAACATCTAAAGCCCTATGGCCCTAGCTCTTCCCAGAGGGGCTGCCATAGGGTCAGGGAGCTGGTAGAGTATAAGGACCAGCTCTGGCGTCTCAGGGAGACCCCTGGTATCAAATGGTTTGCCTAGTTGTCCGGTGGATTCTTTGATCTTTCGCTTTGAGTGCAGCAGGAGGTAACTGACAGAGCAGCATTCCCACAGGGTCACACGGCAGTGGGGGATCCTGATTCTGCAAGGCCTTCTGCACGTAGCACATCACTTCCCCATCACTTTGCCCAGCCAGCACCACAGGCCTGACTCACCAGCCTGCCTGTGATGAGGCACCGGCAGACAGGAAAATGTCAGCCGGCGCCTGGGCTGGGCCTGCTCCCAGATCCGCTGCAGGGAGCCTGCTGCAGTCTCAGCCTGCTGAGTGCTCTGAGCAGGTCTTGGTGGGAAGAGGTGTGTGAGCACTAGCCTGCCTCCTCCCCCATCCCCTCTAATGGCCTTTCCTACCACTAACCTTTGTCTTTTCTGCTTTTTCCGCCTTTGCTTTCTCAATGCAGTGATGGCCACGGGTAAGCAGGGGGTGGTCAGGGAACATTGCAACACCCCTCCCCGCCAGTCTCTCTTCAAAGGGAGATTTCTCACCTTGAACTCTCAGCATCCTGCTTGGGGTGGGGGTGGGGCAGGGCAATCAACTTTCAGCTATCTCCCTGAAACTGTGCTCCTGTCCTTTATAATTTTAAGTCTCTTTGCTGATGAAAGCCTTTACGTCACAGTCCTGATGAGTGGTGCCTTCCTGGGTTAGTCCTAGAGGCAGAAAACTAATGGCCAGTCACACGCAAAGACTCATTCGTGGACGTTGGTAATTTTGTGGTTCCCAAGTCATAGTGACTTCCTAGAACTTATGGTGAGGGGGATCATTGTGACATACTGTATTTTATTAGCTGTTTCTGGAAAGTAGGCAGAGGATTTGGAGCAGAAAATTGAGTGATATACCTCTTGCCCAGCTCTGATTTCAGAGGTTGTCTCTGGGCTCTCCCCAAGACCTGCAGTGACAAAGGGGCTCTGAGGCAGACCCCAGAAGGACTTGTGGGTACCTTCCCAAGACCTGCTCAGCCTGTGCCCTAGGGCTCTGTGCAGAAGCCCCTGTGACGCAACTCCTTCCTCCCCAGTTGCCCTCTATACCTCTATCTTCGGCGCACTCCAGCTGCTCTGCCTGCTGACTGCACCTGTTATCGGCTACATCATGGACTGGAGGCTGAAGGAGTGCGAAGATACCTCTGAGGAGCCCGAGGAGAAGGACACTGCCCAGTGCGTAGGCAGAGCCACGGCCCTGCTCAGCCCCTGGAGAAGGCCCACTGAGTCTCAAGTTAGGCAGGGACAGCGTGGTGGGTTCAATTTTTTAGGCAACAGGAGGGCAGGAGCGGAGTGTGCTCTGTAGTCTGGAAACTCTTTGAAGATACTCATGCAGCCAGCCCTGTGCACATTCAGGTCTTCAGTCTCTTTATGGAAATTCTTTGGTATGCTAAAGTTTGGAGGCATGTGAGCCCAAAGCAGGAGAGAGACCAGAAGGGAGACCTATGGCCCCAGGATGGCCCTCAGATCCTTGGCACGAATAGCACTATGGGACCATCTTGCCCATGGGGTTTATTCCACTCAGTCTGAGTAGTAAGATTTAATGACCAATATATTAATAGATTTGTTGATGATTGGGAGGATTAAACAAGGTGCTGGAGCCCTACTTTATGGAAGGGTTGGGCTTTTAACATCAGAGGATGAGTTAAATGCCATCTTCTGTGACTCCACCTTAATATAATAAGCTGCTATTTATTGTATCAGGCCCAGTGCCAAGCACTTAACACACAATACCTCAGTTAAGCCTCCCTTCACCACAGGGAGGTGTGTACTGGTGTTATACCCATTTCACAGATGAGAGAACTGAAGCTGGGAGTCTGAGTCGTTTGCCTGAGGTCACATAGTTAGGAAGTGGTGGGCCTGGGACTCCCTGCAGATCCCTGAGCACTTGGCATTGGTTCTTAGACATGGGATCATCCATGGGGTCTAGGTGTGGGTGGTGACTGGACTTCGTAATAGTTAATTCACAAGGAAATAATTACAGAGCATGCTCTGTTATCTAGGTCAGGTCCGACAGCCAAGAGGTTATTTGTGCCCATCCTGGTTCCATCTGCTGCATGTTTATTTCCCCTTCACCCTCTCTGCCCCCCAAGGGGAAATCCACTCACTCCCTTATTTGGCTCATTATCTGGCTGATCCCCAGCTTCCTGTGAGATCTGGGTGAACTCAAGCCAATGGTGCAGTGAAGCTCCCCACACCCTAGCTGGGCACATACCTCCCTCACCCTCATTGGCGCTTCAGTGAAGCAGGGTAGTGTGTAGAGGGCCACCTTCTCAGGTTGAGACCCTCCACTGACGTTCACACCTGGTGCTCAATGTAGAAGCTGGACCAGGGAGTGTCCCTAGTTCTCTGATACAATCGCTAAGATGCACTTGGGTGGCCTGTGAGTTTTGCATCAGTCTACATGCTGGGACTCCCAAGGCCTGACTTTTGGGAAAGGTCCACCTTCCTCCAGGGGCCCTCCCAGTTCCAGTATATGTTCCATCTCCACAGAGGTGAGAAGAAGAAGAAGCGAGACCGTCAGATCCAAAAGGTCACCAATGCCATGCGGGCCTTTGCCTTTACAAACCTGCTGCTTGTGGGCTTTGGGGTGACTTGCCTCATTCCCAATCTGCCTCTACAGGTGGGTATGGGGAGAGGGAGAGGCCAGGTGGGGAATGGGACAAGAAGGAATATTGTTTAGAGACTAGAAGCCATTGACAAAGCAATGTGACTTCACTCTTTCAACTTAACCAATCAACCAATGCCAACCCACCAAACAAGCCACCATTATTTATAGAGGGCCTGCTACCTGCTAGGCTCTGTGTTCAATGGAAGAGGGAGCTATACAGGAGGGGTTTTTGTTGTTGTTGTTTTATTTTACTTTTTTAAATTTTTTGTAGTTGTAAAGGACATCATGCCTTTATTTTATTAATTTTTTTATGTGGTGCTAAGGTTTGAATTCAGTGCCTCACACATGCTAGGCAAGTGCTCTGCCTACTACTGAGTTATATCCCTTCCTGTTTATTTATTCATTTATTTACTTATTTTTAGTTGTATATGGACTCAATGCCTTTATTTGTTTTTATGTGGTGCTAGGATCAAACTAAGTGCCTCATACTTGTGAGGCAAGTGCTCTACCACTGAGCATAACTCCAGCCCTCTGCCCCCCCCCCCTTACTTTTTTATTTTGAGACAGGATCTTACTAAGTTACCCAAGCTGGTCTCAAATTTGCCATCCTCCTGCCTCAGCTTCCCCAGTTCTTGGGATTACAAGCACTCACCATCACACCCAGCTTGTAAAGGAGATTTGGATTGTCTTTCACAGTACTGTTCTTTGTGAAGGCACATTGTTCTCCTTAGTCTCTTGGACATCTCACATACCATGAGAACCACCATCATGCATTTACTGGAACTCTGTGGGATAGTTGTGTGGTTACTTGTTTTTCATTTGCTCAAACAGCTGGAATCTGATGTCCAAAGAGGTCTAGCCAATCTGTGGTGTGGTTGGGAGACTCTGCCTCCCTAGAACAAGAATGCCCACAGGGCCTCTACCCTGGAGACAGTGGAGAAAGACCATGATCATGGCTTGGCATCTGGGTTCAAAGGCTTAATTTCTTTGCACAATATTTCTGATGTTTTTGAAACCTGACTCTTGTCAGAGATTGTAAGCAAGGTAGACCTTGTCATCTGTCTGGCCTCATCCTTTGATCTGTGAAAGTGTTCTAACAGTAGATTTTGGCTCAGTCCCAAGTTCACAAACTATGAAGGGATACAAGTGATGGCATTGCTTCCAGATGGGCGTAGCCCAAGTCCAGATGGTATCTTGTACCTTGCACAGTAGGAAAGCAAGAGTCCCTCCCTATTTACAAATGGCCAGGTGTTGAAGTATGTTGAACACACAGGTGTGCACACCCACAGATTCTGTTATGTGTCTGCGTCAACACTGGGGTATAGACCACAGTAAGCCATGGGAGGCTGTGCTAGTTCTAGGTGGGAGGGTCCTTGCTTCCTGGGTGTCTCCCCTGGCCTCCTGCAATACTGGAAGACCCTTGCCCTGTTCATCTTGCCTGATTAAAGGGCAGTGCTTAGTGGGTGACAGCCAACTGTTGGTTTGCCCCTGCTCCTGTGACTCAAGACCTCAAGAACTGGAGGGCAGAGGGCAAGGTGAAGACCCTAGTGGTCTTCTGCTCATTCTCTCTTCTCCCTCCCTCAGATCTTCTCCTTCATCCTGCACACGATCGTGCGAGGATTTATCCACTCTGCTGTTGGGGGCCTGTATGCTGCTGTGTAAGTTCTGGCAACTGTGGGCATTCTAGCAGACAAGGAGGAGGGCATGACCTGGGGAGCTTGTTGTAGGACTGAGAAGACCCTGAGGCTGAGCCAAACCGCCAAGGCAGGGTTCATCTTCTTGCATGAGGGGATGAGTACTATGGTTTCTACTGGGCGTGTCCAGGCAAAGCCATACCTGATCCATGGTCAGTGGTCAGTGGACAGCAAGTTGGATGCACACAAGACTTGGCATTTAACATGAAATCGGTTCTCCCAGCCACAGTCAGTGACCCCATGCAGCACGTAGGGCCTCTGGGGCTGCTGCTCATCCGAGTCTAGGACTGCCCTGGCTGCTCACTGGGAAGTACAGGGATGTGTTCTGGGTGCTGAAAGCTACATGTTGAAATTCTAATGGCCCTCAACAAGGACAGCGACATAGATGGCTGAGCCCAGAATGTGCCAGACAGTTCTCACCCAGAGCCTAAATGGCCCAGTGCCGGCCATAGCCTTCTCAAACTCCGGCTAAAATGAAACCCTATCTTTATTCAGAAGCCACCCAGCTGTTCCCCCTTTGACCCAGGGATTGGCCCCAAAACTGGAACCCAGATACCGTCATCCACATCTGTGACTAGGAGACCAGCTCATTCCTTGCGGGGAGCCCCTTCCCACCTCTGGGCAGCAAAGCCTGATGTTTGCCGAAATTTAACCCAGAACTCACTCCCTTTTCCAGCAGTATCCCATGGGGGTCATTCCAGGTCTTCCTGGCCCCTGCCTGGCCCCCCTAGGCCTGGAGGAAGTTGTGGCTGCCCTGGCAGGACGGGAGGGAATCGGGGAGAGCAGTGATGCTGAGTTTCCGTGATTACACAACACTCCTCGGGAGGAGGGTGCCGCAGAGCCAGGCCCAGCCTCCAACCTGTTCCCTGGGCCTGTTTCCCAAACCGCAGACTCCTGTTGGCACCACATCCCCACTCTGCTCAGCCAGACACCCACAGGCCCCAGGCACATCTGGGTGGGGCAGGTCGGGTGGGCCCTCTGCAGAGTCTGGGGCCTCCGGCTGGGCCAAAAGAGAAACTGCAGAACTGCTCAGCAGAAAGTAATCCAGGGACTCGACCATCCTCTGAGGCTGTTCTGGCCTCTCCCTTCAAGCAGGTGTAGCCCAGGGCACCAGCACACCTTGGCCAGCTAAGCCAAGGCAGTGTTTGCCTGAGAATGGCCCTGACTGTGACAGGTCTCAATTGCTCCAACAGGTACCCCTCCACGCAGTTCGGCAGCCTCACGGGACTGCAGTCTCTGATCAGTGCGCTCTTTGCTCTCCTGCAGCAGCCACTGTTTTTGGCCATGATGGGTCCCCTCCAAGGAGACCCTCTGTGGGTAAGAAGGGTTAGAACAGGGTGTCACGGACTTCTGCTCCACTCTACTAACTGGGAGCTGGGGGCTTCAGAGCACGGAGGATAGGCAATTTGGAACTTGGTTAGAACTATGTCCCCTCGTAAATGGTGGCCAGGCGGGAAGAGAAAAATAACCTCTCTGGACTTGATTTTGGGGTAAGTAGAAGAGAGGTCCTGTCCCAGGCCCTCCTGCATTCTTAACCAGGTACCAGGAGTTGTCACAACCCCAGCCCCACCCCGGAGACTCAGATCAATAGGTCTAAGGTGGAGGGCCAGGCCCTGAGGGCTGTGGTAGCCTATGGGGAATCAGGGAATTCAGATGCTGGAATGTGGAGTGACGGCCCTGGGACCTCTTGAACCTTCCTGTTCATTTTTTCCTCTCCTCTCCTGTAACCAACTCTTTTCTCCAAACCTGAGTGTGAGGGGGGTGTTGAGCTGGGCGCTGCCTGGCCCCCACCCCCCGTGATGGCCCTCTCCTCCCCACCTCCCAGGTGAATGTGGGGCTGCTCATCATGAGCATGCTGGGTTTCTGCCTGCCCCTCTACCTGATCTGCTACCGGCGCCAGCTGGAAAGGCAGCTGCAGCAGAAGAGGGAAGAGGACAAGCTTTTCCTCAAGATCAACGGCTCATCCAACCGGGAGGCTTTTGTGTAGCACTGACCACCTCAGGACTGTGGCCTCCTGCCCATGCTTCAGTGACTGATCAGTGTCCTCCTCCTCACCCCAGAGGACCCCATGCACCCCCAGGATCCTCTCCTTCACCATGTTGGAGTCCATGCTCCCTCTCAGGGCTTTGGTCCTGCCTCGAAGCTCTGCGGTGAAAGGATGGGAGAGGGCCCAGGATGGGCAATTTTCCTACTGTTGGAAGCAGGGCCGCCTTGGCTTTGCTCTGCCACCCCAAGGGACCCCAGGGCCTTGGGTCTTCATGGTGCCTGCAGGAGGAGCCCAAAGCACTCCCAGCAGGCAGGCTCTCTCCCTTAAGGGTCTGGATTCTGTCTTTTGCCAAAGCAGAGGGGCCTGCCATCCACTGCCCACCACCTGCCTCTCGGCTGCATGCCCACCGACCACACCTGCCTGAGGACAAAGGCTTGCACTGTCTGCAACTCCCTCGCCTGGCCCCTCAGCCTCCTCCCATGGTCAGTCTGTGGCTGCCTGAGGAAGGAAGGACCCGCTTCCTGTTGTTGGTGCTAACCCCTTTGTAATCCCAGCCCCCTGTGGCCTGTCCATGGCTTGTCCTCTCATTTGAGGCCTGTGGAGAAGCCCCCTGGCTCACAGCCTAGTGTGGGGATGGAGGGCAGGATGGTCATACTAAGCCTCAGGAGCCCTGGACAAGGCTGCTTGGTTGCTCCTCACCTCCTCCCTCAGGGCTGGGGGCAGGTGGGGAGAATGTTTCCACTGCCACCCTCGGTCCAGTCTGTGACCTGAAGGGAATTAAAGGGCACCACCAGGGTACCTCCCTGACACACACACACAGAGTTGTTCCTGTGGGGTGGAACTAAGGCTGTGCTGACAGACATGGAGGCCCAGACGTGTACAGGGAAGGAGACTGATCCATGAGGGACCGAGGGGGGGTGTGTTTGTGTGGAATGTGTGTATATGTGGTGTGTGAGATGACGATGAGCCCTAGGGTCTGTCCTTATGCCCACCAACCAGACCAGAAGCTCACTGGGCCTGTGGCAGCCCCAGGGTTCCGGAGTCAGTCTGGATCAGGACGTGGAGCTTGTCTGGAGCCACAGCGCCCCCTGCTGGCAGATTCTGCCAGGGCCCTGGAGCTGTTTACAAGGGAGAAGCCAAGCCTGCCTGGCTGGTTACCCCACCCAACTTGACTGCCCCCAGAAATGTGTCTGAGACCTGCTGGGTGCTGAAAGGAGTGGGCTGATTTTTAGGTCTTTAGTTTTTCTTCTCTTAAGTTTTATCATACTTCTTTTTATAAAGCAATAAATCCATTTTCCTCCCAGTAAGGGCCGCCCCGCCTACCATATCAGTTGATGGCAGTATGTGTTTGTTTTGAGCCTGAAAAGAAAAGGCAAGACAAGATGTTCTGCCACTGACCAGCCCCAGCTGTACTCGGCTGCTCATCATTTCTCGGGTGACCTGACTGGGGAGGGGCAGTGAGCCAGGAAAAGACCTTACGTCTGCCTCCACCCCAGACAAATTGGGCTGTGTGGAAGTGTGGGCCACCCCCTCTGCTGCCTGTCCCAGCCAGACAAGCTAATCCAAACCCCGTCTCAGCACCTACACAGATTTCCTGTCACTGCTCCACAACCCCAAGGGTTCCTCCTGAGTGCAGGATATAGGGTGACCCAAGAGAACTGCAGGCTCAGAGAACAGTGTCAGGATATGGTGGACAAACAGAAGAGGAAGGGACAGACTCAGGCCTAATTTGAGCTCCATAGTAACAGCTGGCCACTGAATCTCTTAGGCTCAAGATTGCTTAAATATTAAAAATCAACCCATCTGGGCCACCTGTAATCTCTGAGGCAAGAAAGATGAAATATTTGAGGTCAGCCTTGGCAACTTAGCAGGACCTTCAGCAATTTAGTGAGATTCTGTCTTAAAAAGGGTTGGGGATGTAGCTCAGTGGTAAAGTACCTTGTGTTCAATAATCAGTACCAAAAAAAAATAGAAATCAGAACCCAACAAATAATGGGCTTGGGTGTTTAGAATGTGTAAGGCCTTAGGTTCCAAACCCTTCATCTCCCTGTCCTCCCCCCCACCAAAAAAAACCCAAAAACACCACTGACATTTTCCAAACCACCGCCCAGGTGCTGGTCTATGATGTGTTAATGGTTATTCTAATTTAAAAGGTTTATAGTCTAATTTTGGAAATGCTGAGTTAAAGTCAAGTCTGCTCCTTTGTATCAAGCATTCTCATGGTACTCTTTGAGGGTCTCTAAGAAGGGGTATGTGTACTGTTACTGCCTGGCTCTAATCACCAGAGCCATCCCCAATGTGTGGCCTATGGCTACCTGCAGCAGAGGCTCCTGGCTGTTGGTTAAAGTTGTAGATTCCAGTAGTGGCCTCTGGTGATTCTGGTGCCTCCCAAAGTCCGAGATGCACTGGTGAAGAGGAGGGCAGTTTGGGGAAATGCTGACTAGCAAGGTCCCTTCCAGCTGGAAAACCTCTATGATGTTGGGCAGATGGCCTGTGCTGTGCCCAGCAGCACCCAGGCCCAGTGCCCACACCTTTAGGGAGAGGCACTTTGAGGGAAGATGCCAGCATTGAGAGACTAGAAGTGAAGGTTGAAAATAGCCTGCAGCCAGCAGTGGGTGAGGATTAGAGGCGTGAAAATGGAAGTCAGCTACAGAGGTGGTGATGAGCCAGATGGGTTGGTACCTGCAGTCAGGATGCGGGCCTGTCATGCTACCTTTATACAGTTACACATCTTCTGTCACTATCATTGAATCATGTAGAGTTAAACAGATACTAGCATCCCCATTTTACAGTTGGAAAACTGAGACCCAGAGAGGTGGAATAACTTGCCTAGGGTTAAGGGCAGGGCTTACATGTGGATCTTAAGACATTGGAGGAACCAAGCCTTCAAGACCAGAACATTCCATTATGAGCAGCAGTCTTAGGGCTTCTGGAGCAGGGAGACGAGCAGCCCCAGGAAGGGGAGGAAGCTTAGGTAGAATTTTTATTTCTTGGAGCCAAGAGCTTCATCAGGAAGGAGAGGGTCCTTGGGCTCTGGAGGCTGATGGGTACTTGAGGGTGCAATTCCCTAGCTGCCCCAATCTCAAGAGGAGTGCCCTGAGATGGAGACTGATCGCAGGCAGGGGGCACCAAGTGGCCACAAGCCTCTCACCTTCCCCTTTGTCCTCCAAGTGGGGAAGAAACAGGAAGTGATGTCCAGTCTTGTGGTTTCAGAGTGAGGAAGGGGGCCGAGCAAAAAAGGTTTAGGAACACTGCCAGGAGCCCCTCCTGTCTCTAGCTCTGGGATCAAGGCATTCTTAGTGGTCGGCTTCCTCTAAACCCTCTAGGCCTCTGCCGGCAGCTCCCACTGCTGGGGCCTGCTCATAGAGAAAAGTTCCAGCCCTCATAAAGGCCAAAGAGAAGGTTCAGGCCCTCGGGGTCCTTCCTGTTTTGCTCCACCTCTCTTTCCCTCCTGTGCCCAGTATTGTCCAGGTCAAAAGAACTGTGTAGACCTTCCTTAACCTGGCGCTGCCTGGCCCAGACAGCTGAGGAGGACATCACCCTGCCCTAAGTTGCAAGGACACTGAAAGTGGGGAGGACATCTAGTATTGGGGTCATATGGGCAGAATTGTCCCAGACAGTAGCGCACACGTTCAGCTCTGTGGGGTTTTCAATGCACTTGATGTGAACCTGTGTGAACTGGAATAGATATACAATTGGGGCGGGGGTGATGAGGGACTGGGGACAAGCTGTGAGTAACCCGAGGTGAGGGGCTCCTGCAGAGAGCTCTGCAAAGTCTTCTCATCAGAATCGGGCTTCAGGGGTCATTTCAGTAGCAGTTCCCCTTCCCTCCCCCTGAGGGGTGATAGGAGGGACCCAACTTAAGAACGATGGCCTATTTTCCCTAAATATAGACCATGGGCTTATGAGGGTTAAGAACTTAGGATCCCCCCAAGTAAGGGTGTTATTTATCCTCGGGCTGCAGCCCTGTCCTGGGGTTGGTGGGAAGGTCAGGGTGAGCAGGCAGGCTCCATAGGCGACTCCTCCATGCCTGACTCACCCTGAGCTTCCCAAGTGTCAGGGGGATGCACCATCCTCCGTGAGGGCATCCTGCCATAGCTCCAGCCTCTTCCTGCCAGCATGGAGCCACCGCCTGTGCCCCTTGGTCACTGAAGAAGTTAGTCATTCTCCCCCACCCAAGCAGGGCCTCTGCACTGACTGCTCCCTGACCTTGACCCTTCTCAGAGGCAGGCTCCATCTCTGTCAAGGAGACAGCTTGGGAAGAGCAGCCAGGTGTACATGCAGGTAAAGCACCTGCATGGTGTTGTGCCTGGCACTGAGCAGACTGCCACACTGGCATTATTTTTATGGCCCTGACAAAGAGCAGACAGCACAGCTAGGTCCCTGCCCCCACTTCCATATGACAGGACCTTGACTTAAGGCGGCTCTGACCATGACATGACCATGGCCAAGTAAAGCAAGTGAGGTCCATTCCTGCTGACCCCACTCCTCCCATAATCCCTCTCTCGGCAAAGCCTTAAGCTATTTTCCCTCGATCATGTTTCCTTTATGTCTTTCACATTTTGGTAAGAGACTTGGCCAAAAAGCATCCCGAGGTCATCTCTAAGTACTGGGCAGGTTTATACTGAGCAGAGTGACTCAGATCCCAGCCATAGGGGGAGACCCTCCTTGGCTACCGCTTGGCTGTGCCTCTGACTCGGTGTCCATGTGTGTGTGTGTGTTGTATATTTGTGTGCGCGCACAAGTCTGAGATGTGTTCTGGGTATGTGGGATTGTGTGCGTGTTTAGAGGAGTGTGTAGGAGCTTGACTGTGTGCCTTGGCACCTGGGAGGGGAGGCTCTTGCCTCACTAGATCCCTTTCTGTTGCTAGAAGGAACATCTAGGCAGGCCAGGTCGAGGGCCCAGGGCCCAGCCCAGTCCATCAGCGTGGTGCCTGAAGGGTTTATCTATTCCCCATGTTAACCAGGGTCAATGTGGCATCACGGGCAACTCAACCGCTGACCCTGACTCCTCCCTGTCCCTTTGCTGTTTCTAGCACTTGGCTTACTCTTGGGCACACAGTAAGCACTCAATAAATGTATGCTGAGAATGACTAAGAACTGCTCCTTCCTTGGTTGCTCTTCTGTCTCTCTCCCTGGATCACGCAAGTCTCGGCAGATTCCCTGTTCCCTTGTCTGAGGTGCGCTCCCTGACTACGCCCTCCCTGACCACACCCTCCCTGACCACGCCCTCCCGTAGGTTGTGGTTGCTGGTTTGCCTTTCTGCACTGCCCTTGGGAAAACGGGGCAGGACAGAGTGAGGGGTCTCCTGGGAGGAAGCGCAGGGCTGCTGCTGAATCCTGGTTTTAAGGGAGCAAGAACTTTTTAAGGGAGCCTCTCCTACCGGTTTCCCACCAAGTTGGCCACCTGCCCACCAGGGCCCTGGGCAATGATGGCAAGAGGGAGAAAGACCCTGGGCCCCACCAGAAAAGCCCCAGGGAGATTCCCATTCTCACTGAGCCAAGGGGTGGGCGGGGGTGGGTGGGGGGGACTGCCTGATTGTCAGAGCTTGGCCCCTGACCCTATTAGGGTGGAGGGGGCTTGAAACTCAGGGGAGGGCGTGGGTAACAGGGGTGGGCAGCTCAGGCAGGGATGAGGGGTAGTCCCCTGCCTCAGTCAGTAGCTGCTCCTTGTTAGGACTGCAAACTCCAAAGGCTCTGCCACATCTCTCTGTTGTTATCTTTCTTCCCACTGCCCCCCTTCCCCAGTACTGGGGATTGAACCCAGGGGAGTTCAACCACTGAGTTACATCCTCAGCCTTTTTTTTTTTTTTTTTTAATTTGAGACAGGGTCTCATTAGGTTGCTGAGGCTGGCCTTGAACTTGTGATCCTCTTGCTTCAGCCTCCTAAGTGGCTGTGTTACAAGGCTTGTGCCACTGTGCCTGATTTTTTTTTGGGGGGGAGGAGTACTGGGGATTAAACCCACAACATTTTTCCACTGAACCACACCCCTGTCCTTTTTACTTTTTATTTTGAGACACAGTCTCACTAAGTTGCTGAGGCTGGCCTCAAACTTGGAATCCTTCTGCCTCAGCATACCGAGTCACTGGGATTACAAGTGTGTGCCACCGCCCCTGGCTCTGGGCCTGGTTCTTATTGTTACCTTTTGTTTACCCACTTTATTTTTTTGGCATTTTAATATTTTATTAGTTCTTATTAGTTATACATGACAGTACAATGTGTTTTTTTTAATATAAGTATATTCTCACTCTTCTGGGTTTGCTTTGTTTTGGGTGTTTTTTTTTTTTTGGACTGGAGACTGAACCCATGGATGTTTTACCACTGATTTACAACCCTGGTCATTTTTATTTATTTATTTATTTATTTTGGTGTGTGGAGGTACTGGGCCTTGAACTCAGGGACTCTTGGCCACAGAGCCACATCCCCATCCTTATTTTGTTATTTAGAGATAGGGTCTCACTGAATTGCTTAGCGCCTTGCTTTTGCTGAGGCTGGCTTTGAACTCACGACCCTCCTGCCTCAGCCTCCCTAGCCACTGGTATTACAGGCGTGTACCACCACGCTGGGCCCTTTTTATTTTTTATATTGAGCCAGGGTCTAATAAGTAGCTAAGGGTCTTGCTAAGTTGCTAAGTCTGTCCTTGAATTTCCAATCCTCTGCCTCAGCCTCCTCCTGAATTGCTGGGACTGCAGGGGTGTCACCATGCCTGGCTCATTTCTCCACTTTTAATGGAGATAGAACAAAAAAATATTTCTCTAATATAAGGAGAGCCATAGCATAAGCTTGTGGTCATTCAAGGGCAGCTAGAACTTGACTTCCATGTCAGGGACACAAGGGGAATGGATGGGGACCTGGATACCACAGCCCCCATTTAGAGGGACAACCTTGACACAGCTCCAGCCAATTACTGTCGTGTGGAGATGAGCCCTGTTTTGCCAGATCTGATTTTTCTTTTTCTGTTTTCGTACTGGGGATTGAACCCAGGGGTGCTTAGCCACTGAGCTACATTCCCAGTTCTCTTTATTTTTATTTAGAGACAGGGTTTCACTAAGTTTCTTAGGGCCTCACTAAATTGCTGAGGCTGGCTTTGAACTTGCAATCCTCCTGCCTCAGCCTCTCAAGCCACTGGGATTACAGGCCTGCGCCACTGGGCCCAGATTGATTTTTTTTTTTTTCCAGAGAAGCTGGAAATCCTGAGTTGTACATAAAATATTCTCCGTTTCAAATGCTAGTTCTGAAGAATTTTTTAAAAAAATATCACAGCTGCTGAAATCATTTTTAACCCTATGTAGAACAAACCTGTCAGAGGTAAGAAGAGGAGAAAGTGAAGAATCTTCCTGGCCTTCTTTGGGGACCAGGGCCACCTGCCTTTGGTTTCCTCTGCCTAGCATACGCCACTCTTGTCTCCCTCCTATGGCAGACTGTGGTCCTGTGTAGGCTGGGGATCTTTTCTTTTTACTTGTCTCCCCCAGCCTGGCTCACAGTGCATGCCGTTGAGTGATCAAATGGGTTAAACACTCTGATCTGGTTTCCTGAGTGGTGCACAGTCCCTATTTAGGGACAGGCAATTGTCAGGGAAGCTCAGAACAGAGCCAATTTGCCCTCACAGGCCCAAGTCCTCGACAACTCCTGTGCCCAGCAGGATGAGGTGGGCAGCCAGGGTCACGTGTTGGCCTGTGCCTTTGTCTGGTGCCTGTCTCCCCAGCAGAGTGGGTATTCCTTGAAAGATGGCATGTGCCCACCTGGGTCAGCACTATCCCGTCATCCAGTTCCTTGGATGGTGGCCGCTCAGTAAATATTGTGGGGATGAAATTGAAAAAGAGACAGACAGAAATAAACAGAGAAGTGAAATAGAGACAGGCTAGAAGAGGAACATGCTGTCACCAGCCAGGAAGGGACAGAACAGAAGATGGAAACCGTGAAACACAGTCTCCCCAAGATACACAGAGCTGGGTTACAGGGGCGGCTGTCACGGAGGTGGTTACAAGGACTGTCCAGCCAGGAGACTCTGCAGGGGCTGGAGCTAGAAGATGAAGGGGAGTGGAAGGAGAGAGAGAGAACAGGGGGAAAGAAGACAGCTGCAAAGAGAAGGTAAAAGAAACACAAGGTGAAGATACACTGCCAGGGTTGGTAACAAAGATGGCAGCCACAGGCAGCCGGGGAGAGGGGTGCAGAGATAGAGAAGGGTCCAAAAAGGAGAGCGCATAAGACAAGTAGAAAGAAGCAGAGAAATGCAGAAATAAAGAGATAAAGAGATCCGCACAGGTAGAGTCAGGGAACAAGGCAAAGACAGACAGAAACAGAAAGATAGTGGTGACACTCCTGAGTGATGTCTTTGTCTCCTTCCTCTTTGGGGCCTGGAACAATCAGAAGCAGTTCTGAGGAGTATTGTTATCCAT
The DNA here is from genome assembly GCF_001458135.2 of Marmota marmota marmota. Taxonomy (NCBI): domain Eukaryota; kingdom Metazoa; phylum Chordata; class Mammalia; order Rodentia; family Sciuridae; genus Marmota; species Marmota marmota. Next base: position 1,648,414 of record NW_025999891.1, read on the forward strand.
CCCTCCTTCCTTGGTACACCTTTTCCCCATAATAATAACATGGAAATTTGCCATGCACTGCACAAAATTGCTTTAGGTATATTGCCTCACCTGAAGAATCAGAAACCCCATTTATTTTTGTCTCTGTTTTTACAGATGAAAAGCCTGAGGCACAGAGAGTTAAGTAATTTGCACAAAGTCACATAGGACGTGATAGGGCTGAGGCTCCAATGCATTAGTCACCAGTGTGTCAGTGGGCCAGTGGCCCACAGTGGCCACAATTGGAAAATGATGTGACCTTTGTATCTGAAAGCTAACCCAATGGATAGGTGAAGCAAATTTGCTGGAGTAAAAAGATATAAGAACCAGAACTCTCAAAATGTGGAAAAAAAAAAAAGATGCAGATCTTGTTTGGATACTGCATTTGTCTAAAAGAAATGATATTATAACAATTTTTAGATAATCATGAAAATTTGAAAATGAATTGGGGAAGAGATACTATTTAACAATTAGGGCTGAGGGTGCAGCTCAATGGCTGAGTGCTTGCCTAGCATGTGGCAAGGCCTGGATTCCATCCCTACTACTGCAATAATAAAAAGGAATTCTTAATCCTGGTAAGTATGACAATGACACTGTGAATTTGTAAGAAAATAGCCATATTTCTAAAACACACAAGTTGGGCATGCTGGCACAGGCCTGTGATTCCAGCAGCTAGGGAGCCTGAAGCAGGAGGATTACAAGTTCAAAGCCAGCGTCAGCAATTTAATATGGCCTTAAGCAATTTAGCAAGTACCTGTTTCAAAATAAAAAGGGCTAGGGACATGGCTCAGTGGTGAATTGGCCTTGGGTTAAATCCCCAGGACTCCCGTACCCTCCAAAAAAATAAAACACACACTGAGACACAGAGGGGTGAGGTGAAATGAGATCTGAGATGGGCTTCGAAATACTTCAGGAAAGAAAAGAGATGAAGCAAGAGCTGCGAAGTCTCCATAATGGTTGAATCTGGGAATGCCGAAGGGGGTTCCCAAAGGCCCTCAAATGGCTCCACAGAACACAGGGCCAGTCCTCTCACTTGGCACTCAAGGCCCCACCTGTGGGCCACCTCACTTTCCACTCACGCTCTAACCAGCATGCTCTGCCCTCTCCTCCCACCCCAAAATCCCACGGGAGGAGGGAGCCTGCCTCTGCATCTGTCCTATGCTACTTCCTGGAAACAACTTTCCCTCTTTCTGGCCAAATCTGGCTCAAGTCCCTCATGTCCCAAGATGTTCCCTGTACCATCTCCAACCTTCCCCAATGCTGATCCTTGCATCACAGATGGTCACCTTAGCATGAACTGCCTAAGTCACTAGTGATGGTTTTCTGTGAGAGGTGACCAAACTCTCTATGGCCTCCTCCAGGAGGCCAAAGGCTTTATTGTTAGAGTCTGTAAACAAGTCAAAATAACACCTGGCATTTTGCCAGGGGAATGTTAGAGTTCGTAAACAAGTCTGGATGGTGCCTGGCAAAATGCCAGAGGGAGTGGTTTGAAAAGTAACAAAAGCGAGCCATTAAGTGTGGAGATTCCTTATTGGTTGACTGATGTATCTAGTTTATGCTAATTAGATAAGCTGTGTGGAATGTATAAATACTGCTCCTGTCCTGCAATAAACGGCTCCTACTCCTGCTGTATCAACGTACACAAGTTATTCGTCACCCCCCGGTTATTTTGCTGCAGCCAGCCGTACTCCGGCACTTTATTTTACAGATTTTTTTTTTTTCCCTTTTGGGTGGTACTGGGAATTGAACCTGGGGCAGTTTACCACTGACCAACATCCTCAGCCATTTTTATTTTTATTAATTTATTTTTTTGGTACCAGGGATTGAACTCAGGGGTAATTGACCACTGAGCCACACCCCCAGCCCTATTTTGTATTTTATTTAGAGACAGGGTCTCACTCAGTTGCTTAGTGCCTCACAGTTGCTGAGGCTGGCTTTGAACTTGTAATTCTGTCTGAGCCTCCCAAGCTGCTGGGATTACTGGTTGCGCGATCACACCCGTCCATTTTTATTTTTTATTCTGAGACAGAGCCTCATGAAGTTGCTTAGGACCTCACTAAGTTGCTGAGGCTGGCCTTGAACTTGCAATCCTTCTGCCTCATTCTCCTGGGTATTTTCCATGGATTCTGATGTTTTTTTTTTCCATTTCTGCCAGTGCCCAGGACAGCCCTCCAAACACCTCAACTATAGAGCAACTTGCGTCAACTATGGAGCCAGTTTAGCAATAATTCCTCTCCTCTTTCAGGTTTCACCTAAACATTGCTTACTTCCAGGGTCTTTCCTGATCACCCAACGAATGCCTCTCACCAAAGCCTGTCACCCAATTCAGCTTCCTCATAACATCTGAGGAAGGCACCACTGAGCTGGGCATCTGGTGATCACCTGTAATCCGAGTGGCTTGGGAGCCCTGAGGCAGCAGGATCACAAGTTCAAAGCCAGCCTCAGCAATTTAGCAAGGCCCTAAGAAACTTAGTGAGACCGTGTCTCAAAATAAAAAGGGGTGGGGATGTGGCTCAGTAGTTGAGAGGCCCTTGGTTCAATCCCCATTATCCAAAAAGGAAAAAAAAATCTGTCAAACTTGAAAGGCACTTCTGCATTTTTTTAATATTATGCTTCCCTCCACTCAGCAAGGGAAGAACCTTATTTTGCTTGGTCACCCCTGTATTCTAAGTGCCTAGAAAAAGGCCTAGATGAGGGCCAGGGTGCTCAATCAATATTTATTGAGTGAGTAAATGTAGTTTCCCTATCTAAACTGCACGTTCCCAGGAGTCAGGATTTGATTACTTCCTGGACAGAGCCTGCACATGACATTTTTCAAAGAACTATTCATTGGTACGATGCAGGAAGAAAAGCCCGATGGTGGAGGATCAGGGCAGCAGGGACCAGGTACTTAATCTTGGACTTCAGATCACCATGTCTCCTTTTTTTGGCCTGGGTTGGATTTGTGGAGCCTTCCTTGCTTCTACTCTAGGATTTGATGAATGAGTGGCCAATAAGTACGATACTCAGGGTGGTTCTGGAGCACCAGTCATGCATGAATTGGCAACCATATGGCACCTGCACCTCCCTTTCCAGGTCCCTATCCTGAGCAGCTCACTCACCACCTCAGTTGTATGGCCCTTTGAGCTCCATGGACTCTGGAGTCATTATCTCTCCAATGTCAATCTGCCTTCCTGTGTTCTCTGAAGGCAATATTGTCCACCCAAGCCTCAGGCCAGACAGCCCCCTCATTTCCTTGCTTCCTCCCTCCCTTTCACTTTGTGAGCTCTCAATCACTTAGTCAAAGTCTAGGGCATGCCCCCACACACTTTTGTGGAGCTGGGGATTGAACTCAGAGGCACTCTGTCACTGAGCTACATCCCCAGCCCTTTTTTATTTTTATTTTGAGGAAGGGTCTTGCTAAATTGCTGAGGCTGGCTTCCAACTTGGAATCCTGCTGCCTCAGTCTCTTGGTTAGCTGGGATTATAGTCATGCGCCATCGTGCCCTGCTAGATCTTGCTCTTTGGACCTCCTGAATGCTTCCTGAATTTTAGCAGCAGCCTCCTAAGTGGTCTCTAGGCTTCTGCTCTGGGCCACTTGATTCCTCTTTTCCCTCAGCTTTCTGAGTCTTTACACACTAATCATGCTGACATCACTTCTGGAAAGCCCTGAGATGCCTTCCCACGGCCTTTAGGGTGGATTCCAAATACCTTATCACCACCCACCTATCCCTACCCCACTTCCTGCAGCTCCTCAGTCCCCAAATTTGATGTTTCAGTCACTTCTTTTAGTCTCCCACGTGGACCATGGCTTTCCTTCTTGTCTGAAGCTTTTGCGTTCACTCTGCCCGATACGCTTTTCCACTCCCTGGCCCCTTCAAGATCTTAGCTTAGAATCTCTTTCTCCTGGATGCCTTCTCTGAATGCACCCCTCACACTGAATTAGGAGCCCCTCCAAGGGAAGGTGTTCTTGCTAGAAATCCTCACACCTCTCACAACTCTCTTCATTCTAATCACCTGATTCTGTCACTTCCAGCCATAGCCTATTCACCCTCCTTTTGACCCTGAGTTCCCTAAGGGCTGAATGGTGTCTACCTGTTCACCCTCTCAACAAAAGCACAGGTTTGCTGGCCCACCTGTAATCCCAGCAACTCAGCAACTCAGGCAGGCTGAGGCAGGAGGATCACAAGTTTGAGGCCAGCTTCAGCAGATTAGCAAGGCCCTAAGGAATTTAGCAAGACTCTGTCTCAAAACAAAAAATTAGAAAAACCCTGGAGATGTGGCTCACTGGTAAAGTGCCCTTGGGTTCAATCCCCAGTACCAAACCAAACCAAACCAAACAAAACACAGGCAGCACTCTGCAAATATTTATAGAATGGATGATGTGACATAATAACTGCTGGGTTAAAATCAGCTCCATCCCATATAAGTTGCAGACTTAGGCAAATCTCTTTAACTCCTTCTCACCTGTAAATGGGGACAATAACAGTATCTTTCTGGTAGAGTTGTTGTGAAAAGTCAAGTACTTAGAGAAACTTGCCCACATATTCGGTTATTATGTAATTTCTTTTTTTTTCAATATTGGGCATGAACCCATTGCTTCCTGAATGCAAGGCAAGCTTTCTACCACTGAGCCGACCCAGAGCCCTACATTTTTTCTTTCTTTCTTTAAATGAGACTTTTTTAATATTTATTTTTTAGTTTTAGTTGGTCACAATACCTTTATTTTATTTATTGGCATGTGGCGCTGAGGATCGAATCCAGGGCCTCGCACAAGTTAGGTGAGAACTTTTTATTTATTTATTTATTTATTTTTAAATTAGCTACACATAACATTACAATGATCTTGGCAATTCATACATTTGAATCATTGGGGTATAATTTCTCATTTGAGCTAGGTGAGAACTTTACCGCTGAGCCACAACCCCAGCCCCCCTACATTCTTTCTTTCCTTTTTTTCTTTGACACAACTTTTTCCTGGGTCTCAGCCCACGCACCAGGACGCTCCATCACACAGGTACCTTCGTTCCTGCAGCACAGAACTCACATTGGACACCCTGCGGGACACCTGAACATCGGCCCTGCCTACTACCGCGGTCTGGGGCGCGACCGGGTCCACCTCGGATGCCTACGCTGACGCCACTGCCCATTTAAGGAGAGAGGGCCGGGCCCGGGGAGGTCCCGCCTTCCCGCTGAGGTCAGCGCGCACCTCTGCGTGTGACGCTCTGGTTGCCGCAGAGACGC
>NW_025999891.1:1653665-1670886 GCF_001458135.2 Marmota marmota marmota
GGACAGCCGCCGAGCCGCGGAGCGACATGGTGCTGCTCAAGGAGTAGTGAGTGACCGGCCCGCGGTGCGGAAGCAAGGAGGAAGGGAGGGTCGGAGATGACGACCAAGGGGGCTGATGGCCCGGTGGAGAGGATGGAGAGCGCGGAATGGGCTGTTGGTCGGCCCAGCAGGGGCGTAGAGGACCTTAAGGGTCGGACGGGGCCTGAGGTGGGGCCACAGGGGGTAAAGAGAGCTGGACGGTACCTGAGGTGGGGTCCAAGGGACAGTGAGGACTGAATAGGCCTGAGGAGAGGCCAAGGGGACAATGAGAGCTGGACAGGGCCTGAAGTGGGGTCAAAGGGACAGTGAGAACCTGGCAGGGCATGAGGAGAGGTCGAGGGAATCCAGAGCACTGGATGAGACCTGGGGTGGTCCTACAGCGGTGGCTGAAGTGTTGAAGGAACCAGCTGGAACTGTGGAAGGGGCTGAGGGGACCTGCGGGAGATGGAGGAGTTGTCTCAGGGACCAAGGAACAGTGGGACAAGGGCAGGCAGAGCTAGTGAGCTAGCCCGTGGTGGGAAGGGCTGAGCAGTAAGGGGCAGGGAAGATCAGATATGACAGCTCTTGGAAGGGAGTTGAAATGGTGAAGAGGAGTGCTGAGATGGAACCTGGAGTATGTAGAGTGGCCACCTTGACACTAGGGGAAGGATTGTAATAAATGGACCCAGAGGTCTAGGGGATCAGGGCCAGGCTTGGGTGACAGGGTAAGGGAGATAGAACAGAACAGAGGGGGCTGAGATCCGGAGGGCATCCGTGATGACACGGTGCCCAAGTGGTAAATGCAGAAGAGGAGACACTGGGAAAAGCTTGAGATGCCTGTGTTGAACTTGGGAACACTTGAGTGAGGAGTTCAGAATATATTGGGCAGTATCCAAAGTAATATGAGGGAGTTATGGTGATGGAAGATGGCCAGAAAGTTATAAACATAGATAGTCCAGAGAGTATGTTTGTGAGTTGGAGGTGGTAGGGTCCAGAGCAGGGGAAGTCTTTCTCTAGGAGATTCTCAGTCTTGGTGCTAAGGGATGGGAAATTTCTTTGAGTTATCAAGGCTGTTTCCATAAAGCCATTAGTTGAGGAGTGACATGGAAGGGTGAAGGAATTTTTAAGTAATGCATTGGGATGAGAAATTGGTGACTTTTGGCAAGTGTTGCAGGAGATTGGAGGTGGGGATGTCTGGATTGTTTAATCTTTCAAATACAAGGTGATCCATCCCTGAAGTTCATGGTTCCAAGTAAACATCACAGGACACCCTTTCCCCAAATGGGAGATTAGATGTGTGTATGTGTGTAGAAATTTCAGTGAAACTGTGCTTCCCTGGAAGGAGGGCAAGTGGGCAACATTGGGCTAAAAGCCCCCGAAATTCAGAAGTGGGAGATGTCCCAGTAGAATGAAACCCGTAAAACTCTTGTGAGCCAAGCAGGTGTATGGAGGGCTTCCCACTTTGAAGTGAAGGCACTTTGTCCATCTCCTCCTGGCTTGCTTCTTGGAGGTGTTTAGGATGTAGTGTGGAGTTTGGATAACAAAGAAAGAAGAGATCCAGGTGTCATCCCGGTTTGACACCTCATGTGAAGAGCATTATTTGGAGGTCCTGTCACCTCAATTTCTTGACACCCCATCTGATGTTATGCAGCCAGAAACTCAGAGGTTTATGTGGTAGGATGTCAAGTTTCTCCAAGAAAGAGAATATGGTGTATTTTAATGTGTGTCTAAATGAACAGGCTTTTCCCATTTTTCTGATCCTCCTTCCTATTCCTAGAATCTGTAGAAATCTGTAGTTTTGAAAAGAAGGTCAGGCAGGGGAAAGAAGGGTCTTTTAGAAGAGATCTGAGTGAGTTTTGAAGGGAGGCACTCTTTGCCCATTCTTTGTTCTCCTCTCCTTGATGCCTGCCAGGGAAAGGCCCAAGGTGCGGGGATGCAGAGCCGCCTGCATTTCCTTCCTGCTTGACTTGTGCCCTGGGTATGCTTCCCTGGGCAGGGGACAGGGCAGGAGGGGGCCATTGGGGATATTTGGCTATGTCTGCAGCGCTGCAGCTCCGGGAACAGTGCGAGTGAAGGTCACACTATAGTGAGCATATCTCCAGTCTCAGCCAGCTGTGCCTCTGTGGCCCTGTCTTTTAGAGTTGTACCCTATTGCTGCTAAAGTGGTTTTGTTCCTAAGGAGCACAGGAGAAATGTCTGGAGTGCAGTTGTAATGAAAGCAGCCTCAGAGCATCTTTTAGGAATTGGCTGATACCAGTGTCTTTTGTGGGGAGACTTGGGTCTGAAGGTTGTCCCTGTTGATTTTTGTGACACTTCCTCTAACAGGATTCTCCATGATTTGATTTCTGCAAATTCTTGGACATGATTTTTGCTGTGTTCTTGAAGATAAAAGATGCATTATTTTCTAGGAAGTTTCTTCCAAGGGTGCAGAAATTCTGGCCTCCAACTTGGGGGTATTTTTCTGCACCATCGGCTTTCTTGAACGGGAGGAGTGCATTAGTGGTAGCATCCAGTAAACTGGAGGATTTATATGTTATTTGAGTAGGTCTGGAGGAAGGCAGCAAAGACTTGGAGCCCGTTGTGTTTTTCTTGTTACTTTTCTGCTTGGCCTTTATTGTGATGATTTCCTCCGACCCCTCTGTGTGCTTCTTCCTCTGACACCTCTGTGCTTCTTGCTTCCTGGAGGACCTTTTTGCAACTAGGAAATAAATAGTAAACTATTTACCAGCCTGGAGCAAGAAAACTTGTTTGAACCCACTGCATAGGAAGGAGGACATAGTAGCTCATGCTTCACCAAGCAAGCATACAAGAAGCAGAAGGGCCCAGCGGGTTCCAGCAAGGCTCTAAGGACTGAAAATCTAAGCTTCAAAACTAACTTGACTTAGAAGACACATCCAAGGCTTTTTCTCTTAAATCTATTAACTTGTAGCACTGAACAGGTGATTGGCCATTGATTTGCATTACAAATGCAAGCCACCCAGAGAAGTGTCACTAGTCTTTTCACCTCTGTGGAGTTTTGTCCCTCATGGGGCCTTGCTGGCCATGGCTTCTCCATTTGGTTATTGCTTATACTTCCAACAATTGGTGGTCATTGAAATGGAGAAGAAGAAAGTGATCAATGGGGTGTATTTGGACAGCTTCTGGAGGTCAGGGTGGGCATCCTCTTTGGTGGTTTCATGGTGGTAGTTTGTATTGTAGTATCTGTTCCAGAGCAGAGGTGATTAGTATATACTCTTAGGGTGATTGAATCTCCAAGGAACTTGGCCCTTTCCCATCCTTTACCTTAAGGGCTGTTGTTGGGTCCACAGAGATGCAGACCCCCAGAACCTGATTCTTTGGGTCTGAATCTTAATCATGTTGGGTCCTTTTGCGTTAACATCTCTGTTTTACTAGACTCAGGGGAGATAGGATGGGTGAGGGAGGAGGAGAAGAAGACAGCTTTAAATGTGAGTCAGAGGCCTAGGAAGTAGCTGGTGGGGATTCAGGTTTGCATTGAATCACAGGGTTCTAAATGGAATGTCAGAGAGACACAGAGGGTCCTATTTCCTGCTGGATTTTTGTCAGTGAATATAGTGTCATGCAAAAAAATGTTGAATACTGTTCTAACATGATGCTTTAAGAGCCTGTGGAAGGTTTCAGAGCCTAAAGTTGACATTCTTTTTCCTTCTCTTGTAGTCGAGTCATCCTGCCTGTGTCTGTAGATGAGGTAAGTCCTTTTTCTTTCTTGCATATAGTTGTGCATAAGTTTTTGTGACTGTTGACTCAGTTGAACTAGAAGTGGTCATACTCTTTATGTAGTTTGCATATTTGTTCTAACATAGAAATAACCAGGGTTCGTTGTGAATTTTCCTGGTGCTGCTTTCAGTTGAAGGAAAACACTTGATTGGTGCAGCTGGGCAACTTTGTACAACCTGCCCCAAGCTGTTGGCATGCTGGATGATTTTGAATACCAGCCCTTTTTACCCGCTGGGACTGTGCCGTCTGGGACATTATGATTGGGTTAGGTGTATACATCTCTGACCTCCATGACTCGACTGGAAAGTGTGCATGGCTCTCTCTGGTTATGCAACAAACCAGCAGAGCAGGAAATCTCTGAGGCCCTCCCTTGCCTTGCAAGGTGACTGCTAGAAAGACCAAGGCAGAATCCTTCTTTTACGGCGGGCAGAGAGTGACATGGGCTTGGCTTACCCTCTGTCCTTTTATGGTTCTTGGGTCTGATGTCCCGGTGTGTGCAGATCTGGCAGCAGCATTGCCACAAGAAGGTTCATAGGCCATGCTGACTCAGAGCTCCTCTCTTAGATAGCAGAAAGCTGTCACAGAGCCTCCCTTGATCCACCCTTTCTGTGAACTTCCTCCATTCTTTTCTCCTGCCTCAGTCTTGTTCTTTGCTTCCTCTGAATCCATAGGCCCCACCCTGGCTTCCAGTGAAACTTGAGTTTGGGTGAAGTTTGTCAGCCAATATGTTGCCCTCAGTCGATGGGCTGTAGTGCCAGCAGGAGCTCCTGTGATAAATTCCACTCTTTTCCAAGTAGGAACTGGATCTTTGAAGTTAGGCCAGCAGAGCCTGCAGCACTTTAGATAAGACAGATATTCGAGCTAATTGACCCTTTAAGAGGGGTGAGCAGGCATTGGCCTCCTAGAGGATTGTCTGTAGTGGTGGACTTGCATGTCTTATAAGAACTGTGGAAACCGGGGAGATGGGGACAGAGGCAAGCTTGAACATGAGCTGGGGGCTCTGAGAAGTCTGAGAAATGAGACTAAGCTGGGACTAAGTTAGGTGTGATGGTGCGTGCCTGTAGTCCCAACTATTTAGGATGCTGAGGCAGGAAGATCACTTGAGCCCCAAAGTTCAAGGCTAGCCTGAGCAACATGGCGAGACCCTACCCCCAAAGAAAAAAGAAAAAAAGAGGGAGTGAGGGAGGAGGAATGGGGGTGTGGGGAGGGAGAGAGAGAGAAAGAAAGAGAAATGTCGGACTGGGAACCAGGTATTAAGCTGACAGGGGTTGACTTTGGGAAGGGGGGTTAATCTAACTCCTTTTAGGGCCTTGTTATCTTTATTAAAAGTACCAAGTGATAAATTTTCCATACTGAAAGGCTAAGCAGGAAGGCCTAGCATGTCCCTTGCTCTGAAATTTATGAGGGATCCAGTGACTTCCTCTCTGCTGTACAGGATCATCCCATCCCTTATTTAGGAAGCTGTCTCCCAAGAACTTGGGATTTCTTTAGAGTAAAGTCTCTAGCAGAAACTTTTTAGAGGGAGTTTCTTGATGGACTGAAGGGCGAAAATGTCTTTGAGAAGTGCTGTAGACCAAGGAACTTTCAAAAACATCTCTCTGCTGTTCTGTAGTAAGATTGGAGGTTTCAGAACTCTGATTTTTAAAAAAAAATATTTATTTATTTTTAAGGTATAGATGGACACAACACAATGCCTTTATTTTTATGTGTGCCAAGGATCAAACCTGGGTCCCTCCCGTGCTAGGCGAGCGCTCTACCGCTGAGCCACAATCCCAGCCCCCAGAACTCTGATTACTAATGGTGGAGCTGAAAGCAGAGGGATAGAGGAACTCTTATGTTGAGAGCATCCACACTGGCAGTTTTTAATTTGTGGTGTTCTTTTTGCAGGCTTGAGGAAGTGGTGGGGCAGGGTGAGATAAGTCAGAGCCTAAACTCTAAGCAAAAGCTTGGGAAGTATGTACTGGTTAAGATTCATTTCTCTGTGTGGTGATGGTTGGCCTATTTCTTGTCACCTGACAAGAAAGCAGCTTGTGGCCTGGTAGGGTTGTTCTTTTGATTACTTGAATCTTAGTTCCAGAAGATCAGAAGATGCTTGAATGGGGAGTTGAAGAAGAAATAAATACAGATTGACTCTGAGTATTTGTCAGTAACTCCATCCTGACTCATGGTTCCCATGGGAATAGCCCAGTATCATGTGACTGGTGGATTCACTTCCTAAATTGGAGGCCATGACTTGAGGCCCTTGCAGCTTCTGATTTGGGAGGAAAAGACAAAAAAGAAAAGAGAAGGTCATGTTTTAAAACATCCTGATGGTCTGAATCAATATTTGGGGGAAGAATTAGCTTCTGGCTAGCCAGTCTCTTTGGACTCACATTGCCCAGGGTTTCTAGACATCCTGCAGCACAACAAGAAAACCTTGGCTATTTGACATGGGTATGTCCATCGGTGGTTCCTGACTTAGGCCAGCCCACCTTGGGCAGGACTGCTTTACTTCTTGTTTCCAGATTTCATGGCTGCGTCCCCCTGTGGTACCTGATACAAGAGGGCCATGTGGGTGGAACCAACATCTGTACTGTTTCAGTATTTCTGGCCTACCCACGATAACTTCCTGGGCTCCCACTCCCAGATTGCTAAAGTAATGGAGTGTCTTAGTTCTTTGGGACAAGAGAACACATCTCAAGATTAGGGGAGCATTGTCCTAGGCTGAGGACTATGGTCTCTTTGGAGTTCCTTATCTGATTTAATGGTCTGACAGCAACCTCTACCATCACTCAATCTGAATCTGGCAGCTTTCCCAGGTGTTCAGAGCAACTATGTCAAAGGGAACCCTCTTGACATGAAAAGTGTCCCTCACTGTATAACCTGTTCAGGCTGGTCTTACTTTCCCCTTTGGATTAACAAAACTGCCTTCACGTGTCTCATGGGATTAAAGGATCAGAATATCAAGAGAGATTAAAGGGGGAAGATGCCAGCCAACAGGCTGATCCTCTTAGAGCCTGCCCTCTGATTCCTGCAGCTGAAGAGAAACCCATTGAAGACAATTAGTCTGCCTGGGGTCCCCCTCCCCAAGTAGTAGCACTAGCTGGCAATCCCATCCACTCCTCTAGGCCCTCTCCCCAGCCTGCCCTGTAGGATTCCGAGTTAGTGGTTAGATGTCCTGCTCTGAAACAGGGTTCCTTGCTCCTTCTTAGGAAACATTGGTTCAGCCAGACTCTGACCCACTTGATAGGGTTTTTTTGTGTGCCTTAGTTAGGTGGTGGAACTGGAAAGGCACAGGAACAATTTGGAGTTCTGTGGGGGCATTGAGGCAGCACTGATGTTGCTTAGGATTTACAGGGTCAAGGTGACTGGCTCTCACCCAAATGTTCCTCTTTATGGGATTAACTGAGCCTTGATCGCTTGCCTGGGTCTTTCTTTGGCATTTTGTGATAGGTTTTTGCTTTGGAAATTAGGGCTCTTTGAGCTCTGTGGTGAACAGTGAATTGTCCGGGTCTACTGTTTTGCCTTCCAGACTTTGCTCCTGTTGTGCTTAGGAAGCTTTTGTAGATCAGGCTTCCAAGTGTGAGGTGAAGCTGCCCTGGAAGTCACCTCTGCATCTTGCTCTTGCCAGTAGTGGTAACAGTGGCACATGCCCAGAGGTACAACAGAGAGTTTTAATCTCAAAGAAAAAAAAAAACAAAAAACTTGTTTTTTACCCCTGTGAATACCAGGAGTTTGGGAAGCGAGAGTAGAGAGTGAGGATGAGGGAAACCTTAATCTTCACCCAACAACATATTGGGCAGTCAAGTACTTGTTTTTCTCTTCCTCATCCTACCTAAAACGTTGTGCCTGGTTAGCACTGGCAGTGATGGTGAAGACAAATCCTTTGGTATAGGTGTAACTTCCTGCATCATCTGTTGCTGTACATTCTCTCTTCACTGTATTTTTTCCTTGAGATAGCTTACTTCAGAGAGAAATGGGCAGAAGGGTTGGGTCTGGGCATTGCCCAGATCATTGGCCCAAACACCAAGCTGTCCTGTGGGGGTTAGAAGAGGCCAGTGATCTTGACTGGTGACTTGATAGGGTGGCACGTGACCCAAATAAAGGAAAAGCAGGCTTTTGCCATCTAGTAACTGCCAACCCAGAGGAGGCGGCCAGCCAGCACAGACTGGGGAAGGAATCTGTACCATCTAGCAAGGGAAGCAGGAATACTTGCTTCAGCCCCACGTGGAATTTGCAAAGCCTTGGGAGGTTTGGTTGTCTGAAAGACTATTCTTTGATCTCCTAGCAGGGTGAGGGCCTCAACACTGGAGATAAAGCAAGTAGGTGAGCCAGTTTTATAGCAAAGGTTGTCATTTCAGAGCACTGGGCATCCTTCTTTGACAAGAAGTCATGTCTCAGAATCTGTTAAAATGAATGGGATAAAGAAATTTCTAGCAACTGACCCAGATCCTGTTTTGGGGTCTTAATACCAGAGACAGGTTCAGAGTAAGCTACCTTGGACTCCAAAATCTGTTTTCTGGACAGTGATATAAAATTAACAACATTCCTCTGCCTCTTTAAGCCCAATGGATAATGAGAAATGGGAAGGATGAGATTAAACGCATATGATGGCTGAAGAGAGGCCATGGAATAGCATTCTCAGTTGATCTGGGTAGATATAGGTAAGGCCTGGTGTGAAACTCCAGGATAAGCTCCTGGATGAGGGGCCCCCAGGGCCTACTTTGACAGTTACCAGCAGCTGCACCATGTGTAACTATTGAGAATAATGCCTGTCTCTCTGTTCCTTTAGTATCAAGTGGGGCAGCTGTATTCTGTGGCTGAGGCCAGCAAAAATGAAACTGGCGGTGGTGAAGGCGTGGAGGTCCTGGTGAATGAACCTTATGAGAAGGATGGTGAGAAAGGCCAGTACACCCACAAGATCTACCACCTACAGAGGTATGTGACCACAGCAGCAGGGCACAAAGGTGGCCCGGTTTAGAAATGATGGTAATGGTTAATTGGAGAGGGAGGGCGGCTTCCAATTTATTAGCTATTTGTTCAAGTTTGCTTCACATGTGAGAGTGGGCATAGGTGGTTCTCCTTTGTTCATTTAAAGATTTCTGTTAATTAAAAAAAAGTTTATACTTACCTAACCAGGCTCCCCTGTCCCCGAGAGGTGAGTATTTGGTTTATTGTGGGCCCTTCCGTCGTCTGTGAGAATAGCCCTCCATTGTCCTCAGTCCTCCATCCAGACTCTCAGACAACTAGTCCTTACCAAGGAATTGACAGTTGGTTAAAATAGTGCGTAAATGGGTGTTTCCTTTGTTATTTTACATAGATAAAATTGTACTCTACATACTGTTCTGTTCTTTGCTCTTCTGTTATGTGTTATAATTGCCTTTCACTATCAGCATATTCTGCCTCATTTTTTAAAAGTATACATAGTATTCCTAACATCACATTGTACAGATGTGCTGTAAGTTGTTTAACCGATCCTCTCTTGGGGAAGTAGTTATATTTATAGTCATTTCCAGACATCTGCATACTCCAGTAAAACTTCTTCATAAATCTTTTTGGATATACTTGTGTGTGTGTCATCTATAGTAAGTGTTCCTAAAAATATAATTGCTTGGTCAAGTAGTGTTTTAAATTCTGGTATTGTGAAATCAGCTGCCAGAGAAATTTTGGAATTTCTTTTTCAATCAAAGGCATACATATTTTTAATGACACTTGAACTAATTTTGTATCCAGAATCCATATAAATCCATACAAATTCACACAAATTTGCTGAATCCCTAACCAAAAAGGAAATATTTTAGTAAACTGTGAGCCAGTCCAAAGGGGACTGCAAATAATAGTAAACATATACCAGCTCGAATGAAAATCAAACCAAACTCTTCTATTTTTTAATATTTTTTTGGTTGTCAATGGGCCTCTATTTTATTTACTTAATTTTATGTGGTATTGAGGGTTGAACCCCGTGCTTTACATACTAGGCAAGTGCTTTACCACTGAGCTACAACCCAGCCTCCACGCTTATTTAGAAACCATCCAGAACTGGAAAAATAAACATGAATTTTTTAAAATTTAATCATGGTAAAGTATGCATAACATAAAATCCACCATTTGAAGTGTTCAGTTCAGTGACATTAAGTATATTTATATTGTGTTGCATCTTAAACCTAAATCTTAATTCCTAGTCACTAAATAGAACTGACATTATTTTCATTTTCATTTGGTAAAAATCCTTGATTTTCTGTATCTGCTGCTCTGACACTGGAACAGTATTAACCCAGAGGAATGCAGGATTCTGCAGGGCTGGAGCAGGAGGAGAGCAATGCAGTGAGAGATGCCATACTTCCCTTCCTTCTTGCTGCACCCTTCGTCCTCCAGTCCTCCATCCGGACTCTCAGTTGATGTTGACTGCCAACTAGACCTTACTGAGGAATTGACAGTCGTTAAAATAATGCTGTCAAGATACGCCTTCCTGGGGCTGGAGTTGTAGCTCAGTGGTAGAGTGCTTGTCTCATATGTGTGAGGTACTGGGTTCGATTCCTAGCAACACATATAAATAAGCAAATAAAATAAAAGTCCATCAACAACTAAAAAATATTAAAAAAAAAAAAAAAAAAAAGATATGCCTTCCTGGGCTGGGGCTGTAGCTCATTGGCAGAGCACTTGCCTAGCATGTGTGAGGTACACTGGATTCCATTCTTAGCACCACATAAAAATAAATAAAATAAAGGGATTCTGTCCATCTATAACTACCCCCAAAATTTTGTTTTATACAAAAGGATGTGCCTTCCTCAGAGTCTATTTGTATTTTTTAAAGAGGACTTTGAAAAGAGATGAGGAGGTTGGTATTTGAAGCAGAAGAGACCAGTTGGTTCCTCAGGACTCAGTGGTGCAGATGAAGTGGCAGGGAGTTGGGGTTGTATGTACATAAGGATTGTGAACCATGTCATACCATCTTCCTTAAGGGGAGAGAATAGATGTTGAGCTGTTACCTCTTTTCTTTCCTTAATACCAAGATAGCCAACTGTGGGGTAGGGGGGTGAGGCCCACAATGACTGCCTCTGCCATCTGTCCTCATGAGGACAAAAGACTTCCTAGCAAATCAGCTTCTCTTGACTCTCTCTCCTTGCCATCTCTAACACGTCCATTTCTTTCCTTTGTGTCTGATCTGGATGACTTCAGCAGCTCTCAACTGATCTCCCTGCCTTCCAGTTCTCTGCATAGCTATGAATGCTCTGCCTGGAATATCTGTCACTCTGTAGCCTGAAAGCTATAAGTGGCTTCCCTTTGCCCTCCGAATGAAGTTTGTATTCCTGACATAACTCACAGAATCTGTTATGACCTGGACGCCGTGCGTTTCCTTGCACTCCTGGCCTCATACCTCACGTCTGCTCCTCTGAACTTCCTTCTCTCAGCCTTTCCCACCCTACTCCCATCTGTTTGTCCAGCTTGGTCCTATATAGTCCCTATTCCATGTGTCCTTGTCATCCTGAATTTCCTGCACATCCTGACTGGGCTCTCATGCGTTCCCTGCCATGTTCATATAGTGCTCTGCTCACCACCCTCCTCAACCCTGTGCTCACTTCATTGGAACACACACTTTCAGTGTTGTCATTTGGCTGGTTAATTATACTCTCCTCTGGACTGTTTGGTTTCTGTGTGTATCCTGGTGCCTGGGACAGAGAAGTGTCTCCTGAATGAATGTGGCAGTGTGTGGGTGAATCTCAGAGGTTTGCTCTGATGTAATACTCTATTGGGGGGAGATCTCTCTTTTGGGCCTGAGCAAGAGCCTGTTGAAGACTTTATAGATGAGCATTTAAAAACCAAGAAAGGAAGAAAGGAATACGTGTGCCTTTTTATAAAACAAAATTTGAGTTCATGTTCTGCATCCTGAAAGGAAAATTGAATAGAAGATATTTGTCTTGGGAGGTAGACAACCCTGAGACCCTCCTGTCCTCTTGGAGCTTACAAAACTAAACTGCAAATGGTAGCACATGTCTGTAATCCAGTGATTCAGGAGGCTGAGGCAGGAGAATCTCAAGTTTGAGACCAGCCTTGGCAACTTAACAATACTCAAAATAAAAAAGGGCTGGGGATATAACTCAGTGGTAGAACACTCCTGGGTTCAATACTGAAAAAAGGAAAAATAAAAACTTACAAAATAATCTCTGGGCGCTATGGCACATGCCTATAATCCGGCAGTTTGGGAGGCTGAGGCAGGAGAATTTTGAGTTCAAAGCCAGCCTCAGCAAAAGCAAGGCACTAAGCAACTCAGTGAGTCCCTGTATCTAAGTAAAATACAAAATAGGGCAGGGGATATGAGTCAGTGGTCGAGCGCCCCTGAGTTCAATCCCCAGTACCAAAAAATTTAAAAAAGCTTACAAAACAGACTAGATTATCTTGGATATCATATTCTTAAATTAGTCAGCTAGTCACCCTGACCCATTAACCTAGACTGGTAGGTTCAGTCCAATACAGGTAGTATACATGTGGATGTATCTCCTTTGTATCTTATCCTTACACGTAGTATAGAACAATGCCCTGGACCAGTAAAAAATGTGTAATGGAAAACTGTGGAATGAGAATATAATGGCTGATAAACCACAGCAGCTAGCCTAAGGTTTCATATGCTGTCGTTTTCCTGGTGGGTGCTGGGGCAAGTTTTGGGTGGTATTGGTAGCCAATCAAGCTGGGGTGTCAGGGTCTGGCAGATGCTTCTCACATACACTAGTGAACCTGCTTATCTCATGGAAATTTGCTTGTCAACTCTCCATTGAAGAAGCTTATCCTGTGACCTGAAGAATGTGATATAAAAGCCCTTTGTCTTCTTTTTCCTCTTCTCCATTTCTCTTTATCACCCCCCTTTTTTATCACTACAGCAAGGTACCCACATTTGTTCGAATGCTGGCCCCAGAGGGAGCACTGAATATACATGAAAAAGCATGGAATGCCTACCCATATTGCAGAACTGGTGAGTGCAGTCTTGGTAGAAGCTGGAATTTGGGCCCCAAGGTGGATTAAGACTTGGACAATAGGCCCAGGGGTGGGGGTGTATTAGGGCTTTGTGTCCTTCCTTCATTTCTCAGATTAACCAGTGAAAGGATGAAGTTGGGGGGTGAGTATCAGTGTTGTCCAGCATGACCTGGCAGTCAATGATTAGCATGTGTGAGCTTTTAGAATCTTCCGAGACATTTTTGTTTTTTTTGGTACCGGGGATTGAACTCAGAGGCACTTGACCACTGAGCCACATCCCCAGCCCCATTTTGTATTTTATGTAGAGATAGGTCTCACTGAGTTGCTTAGCGCCTCGCTTTTGCTGAAGCTGGCTTTGAACTCACAATCCTCCTATATCAGCCTCCCGAGCCACTGGGATTACAGGTGTGTGCCACCACATCCAGTTTCTAGACACATTTTTTACACAAAATTTAGATCCTATGATTACTGATTATTAAATTGCTCATTTTTCTTCAGCAAATGGAGACCATTTTCCCTGTCACTCGTAGTCTGTTGTTTGAAATTTGTAGCTGGATACAGTGGTTTATGCTTGTAATCTCAACAACTCAGGAGACTGAAGCAAGAGGATCGCCAGCCTGAGCAACTTAGTGAGACCCTACCTCAAAATGAAAACATTAAAAGGGCTAGAGTTGTAGCTTTGCTCTTGAGGCCCTGGGTTCAATCCCCAGTACTGGGGCGGGGGGTTAAAAAAAAGCAAAATTATAATGACTGCGTGGCTGAATGTAGAGTTTGCTGAACATACCTGTGGGTTCTACATCTGTGGATTTCATAAACCATAGATCAAAAATACATAGGAGGGGCTGGGTTGTGGCTCAGTTGTAGAGTGCTTGCATAGCATGTGTGAGGCACTGGATTTGATTCTCGGCACCACATATAAATAAATAAATGAGTGAAATAAAGGTCCATCAACAACTAAAATAAATAAATAAATAGATCCATAGGGACTAGGCCTGGTGGTACCTACATGTAATCCCAGTGGTTTGGGAGGCTGAGACAGGAGGATCAAGAGTTCAAAAGCGAGGTGCTAAGCAACTCAGTGAGACCCTGTCTCTAAATAAAATACATAAAAGGGCTGGGTATGTGGCTCAGAGGTCAAATGCCCCTGAGTTCAATCCCCGGTAACGCCCTCTCCACACACACACAAAAAAATACATAGGAAAAACAGCTGGGTACACTGGCAGGCACCTGCAATTTTAGCAGCTAAGGAGGTTGAGGCAGGAGGATTTCAAGTTCAAGGTCAACCTGAGCAACTTAGTAAGACTCTCAGCAACTTAGCAAGACCTATGTCAAAATAAAAAAGACTGGGGATGTAGCTCAGTGATGGAATGCCCCTGGGTTCAATCCCCAGTATCAAAATATAGGTAGGTAAGTAGATTGGGTTTGATCCCCAGCACTTCCAAAAAAAAAAATGACTCTCTAGTAAATATATACAGACTATTTTTTGTCATTATTCTGTAAATAATACAGAATAACAACTATTTATATAAAATTTATATTAGCATTATGATTTGTCTAGACATGATTTAACTTATATAGAATGAAAATGTAAATACTGTGCCATTAAGGTACTTGAGCATCCACAAATTTTAGTATACTGGGTGGAGGGGTGGGGATCCTGGTACTAATCCTCAGTGGTTACTGAGAATGACTATACTATGGCCTTTTAAACCATTCCCTTATTGTTAGTACTGAAATTTCTAGTGTTACTGTGATATATTTATATGTGACTTAAAAAGTAGCATTCAGATCCAGGAACTCTTGGGTGGCAATCATTGGAAAGGCCCTGTAGGGTAACCTCTCTGCCCTGAAGAAGAACTAGGCCTAGAGGTATCAAAGGAGATATTGATGCCTAATTTTTAATGACAAGAGAATTTGGAAACAGCAATTCCCAAATTGTGTCATATACACGTGGAGTGTGCATGGCAGATTCTTCAGCCAGAGGCTGGGATGGTGGGATCATCACTGATAAGAACTCCAAATTGATGGCTTATGCTGAATCAGCATGTTCTGTATTTGAGGATGAGGGTGGATTTATTTTCTTAATATTGGCCAGCCTCTTGCTGGAGTTTCTGGAAAGGAAAGAGTAAGACCTCCATAAAGAACTTTGTGTACTTGTCTAGACATTCTAGGATTCCTTTTGATTATTTTAGACTTCTAGCTTTCTAAGATTCCTAAGTCTTGAGGGATATCTAGAAGTAGATCTTTTGGGCCCAAGCTGGCACTAATTCATATCCCAGGGGATATGAATCCTAGAGGTGCCGTAGAACTTGTCTGAGAGGCAGATGACCTTTTATCCTAACAACCTTCATTTGTTGGCACAGTCTAGCTCTTGCATCTTCCTGCCAGCCTCTGTGTACCTGTATGCTTCACTTACTATCTGTTATGACCTGGTACTCCCTAGATCGTATTTGATAAGGATGTGATCCTTAGGTGACTCA
The DNA here is from genome assembly GCF_001458135.2 of Marmota marmota marmota. NCBI lineage: Eukaryota > Metazoa > Chordata > Mammalia > Rodentia > Sciuridae > Marmota > Marmota marmota. Next base: position 1,668,848 of record NW_025999891.1, read on the forward strand.
GGTAATTCTTATTCTGAGAATGTTGGGAATGACTAAAGTCATTGCTCTCTTCAGTCCTCCATGTTTGTACACAGGTTCAAGAACCTTGTATCAGGGCTGGGGCTGTAGCTCAGGGTCAGAGCCCTTGCCTAGCATGTGTGAAGCACTGAGTTCAATTTCTAGCACCACTTAAAAATAAACAAATAAAATAAAGGAGGCATGCTGTCAACCTAAAACTACAAAAAATGAAACAAAACAACAACAACAACAAACCTTGTCTTAGGAGATGTACAGTTATTGGTGGCACCTGAGATGTATAACACATGATTTTATTGCTGTAGCTGAACATGCAAACTTCACTATTCCTTAAGCATTGGACAGGAAGCTGTTAAATTCTTGGAAATAAGACATATACATGTTTTTAAAAGGCAGTAGGCAGTGTGGCAGGATGTGTCTGGTCTAGGGCCAAAGGTGAATTTTATTGATGTGTAAAAGAATTGCAGTGAGCATGCATTGTAAAAATCTTAGTTAACTTGGCATGGAGGTAACAAACAGTGTGGACTCCTCCATGCCTGAGGCAAGGTTCTAGATACATAGTCTGTGCCAACTGAGAGATGCCTCAGGGAGTGCTTCAGCTGGCATAGGCCTTTTTCTACACAGTAAATGTTAGTTCACTTATTGATCCTTGACCAAAAGAAAAAAGAAAGAAAAATATAATTTCCAAATACTCCATAAAGAGGACAATGAGTGGGGGGAGGACCTCATGCATAGATCTCATGGGTGCTGACCTCACAGTCACATCCACCTTCTTACAGAACAAATATGTTGAGTCTTAGATCTGTTCAGTTAGACACCCACTCTTTTAAAATAAGAGATATAAACAGGCAAGGAACTTTGCAGTTCCTTGGGGGGTCAATGGCAAAGTAGTTATTAGTTCAAACATCTTCTTGACCTAACTAAATCAAAGTTTGAGGAGAGGTGGATGAAAGAGTATGGAGTAAAATACCCCAGGCATTTTGGATGGCTCTAATCTTATTCTGAGAGGATTGAAAACATATTGAGAATACACCACTATCAGCTCTTTCTTCTGTTTTCTTAATTTCTCTCTGCCTCTTTTCCATGAAGTTGTTGGATTGAGATGGGAGGGAGATGGGGTTGAGTGGGTTGCTCTCTGGATGAAAGTGGAAAGAGGAAGATAAATATACTGGTTTCTTCTTCCATTTCCTCCCTCTGACCTCAACTCTTGGCTAGATACAGTATTGCTAGGTTAGGATTTTAAAATACCTTATTCCTGGGGGTGGAGATCAGTGGTAGAGCACTTGCCTAGCATGTGTGAGGCCTTATTAGTCTTATTTGGAAAGCCCTATTTTCCAACTGCAAAGGGTTTCCTGAGGCTTTCTGTGTACCTGGGATTGCAGTTTGAAGAAAATGGAATGCTGTAAGTGCAGAGATGTTTGGAGGGGAAGGTGGGGCTAAAGAAGGTTTGGGAGAGATTGTTTGGTCACCCACGTTGGCATCAGCCACATGGGTTCAGAAATCCCATTTGTCAGAACTGAGTGGATTTAAGCTGGGTGTGGTGATGCACGCCTATAATCCTAGCGGCTTGAGAGGCTGAGGCAGGAGGATAGCAAGTTCAAAGCCAGCCTCAGCAATTTAGCAAGGCCCTAAGCAACTCAATGAGACCCTGTCTCTAAATAAAATACAAAAAAAAAAAAAGGGGGGGGGTGGCTGGGGATGTGGCTCAGTAGAAGCCCCTGGAATCAATCCCCAGTACCAAAAAGAAAAAGAAAACAAAACAAAACTAAGTGTTTTTTTTTTTTTCCCCAGTGTCTCACAAACACTAATGTGTAAAAATCTCAAATGCCAATCTTGAAATACAAATTTAGTAATAAAACCAGATATTCCTGTTTACTGATTAGGGATAGATTCTTCTACATGGAAAGCAAATTTATAATCAGAATACTAATGTGTAATTTAAAAAATGCTCACTTGGTTAGGTGATAAGATTCCTGAAACTCTTTTTTTTTTAATATTCTTTTTTTTTTTTTTTTTTTTTTAAG